>NC_030679.2:151468265-151740210 GCF_000004195.4 Xenopus tropicalis
GGGGGGGCCCCAAACACACAGGACAGGCGGGGGGCCCCAACACACAGGGACAAGGCAGGGGGGGCCCCAAACACACAGGGACCAGGCAGGGGGGGCCCCAACCACACAGGGACAAGGCAGGGGGGGCCCCAAACACACAGGGACCAGGCGGGGGGGCCCCAACACACAGGGACAAGGCAGGGGGGGCCCCAAACACACAGGGACAAGGCAGGGGGGGCCCCAAACACACAGGGACCAGGCAGGGGGGCCCCAACCACACAGGGACAAGGGGGGGGCCCCAACACACAGGGACAAGGCAGGGGGGGCCCCAAACACACAGGGACCAGGCGGGGGGGCCCCAAACACAAAGGGACAAGGCAGGGGGGGCCCCAAACACACAGGGACAAGGCAGGGGGGCCCCAAACACACAGGGACCAGGCAGGGGGGCCCCAAACACACAGGGACCAGGCGGGGGGCCCCAAACACACAGGGACAAGGCAGGGGGGGCCCCAAACACACTGGGACCTGGCAGGGGGGGCCCCAAACACACAGGGACCAGGCGGGGGGCCCCAAAACACACAGGGACCAGGCAGGGGGGGCCCCAAACACACAGGGACCAGGCGGGGGGGCCCCAAACACACAGGGACCAGGCAGGGGGGGCCCCAAACACACAGGGACCAGGCGGGGGGGCCCCAAACACACAGGGACAAGGCAGGGGGGCCCCAAACACACAGGGACCAGGCGGGGGGGCCCCAAACACACAGGGACAAGGCAGGAGGGGCCCCAAACACACAGGGACCAGGCAGGGGGGGGCCAACCACACAGGGACCAGGCGGGGGGGGCCCCAAACACACAGGGACCAGGCGGGGGGGGCCCCAAACACACAGGGACAAGGCAGGGGGGCCCCAAACACACAGGGACAAGGCAGGGGGGGCCCCAAACACACAGGGACCAGGCGGGGGGGCCCCAAACACACAGGGACAAGGCAGGGGGCCCCAAACACACAGGGACCAGGCGGGGGGGCCCCAAACACACAGGGACAAGGCAGGAGGGGCCCCAAAACACACAGGGACCAGGCAGGGGGGGCCAACCACACAGGGACCAGGCGGGGGGGCCCCAAACACACAGGGACCAGGCGGGGGGCCCCAAACACACAGGGACCAGGCGGGGGGGGCCAACCACACAGGGACCAGGCGGGGGGGCCCCAAACACACAGGGACCAGGCGGGGGGGGCCCCAAACACACAGGGACCAGGCGGGGGGGGCCAACCACACAGGGACCAGGCGGGGGGGCCCCAACCACACAGGGACCAGGCAGGGGGACCCCAAACACACAGGGACCAGGCGGGGGGGGGCCCCAAACACACAGGGACCAGGCGGGGGGGGCCCCAAACACACAGGGACCAGGCGGGGGGGGCCCCAAACACACAGGGACCAGGCGGGGGGGGCCAACCACACAGGGACCAGGCGGGGGGGGCCCCAAACACACAGGGACCAGGCAGGGGGACCCCAAACACACAGGGACCAGGCGGGGGGGGCCCCAAACACACAGGGACCAGGCGGGGGGGGCCCCAAACACACAGGGACCAGGCGGGGGGGGGCCCCAACCACACAGGGACAAGGCAGGGGGGGCCCCAAACACACAGGGACCAGGCGGGGGGCCCCAAACACACAGGGACCAGGCAGGGGGGCCCCAAACACACAGGGACCAGGCAGGGGGGGGCCCCAACCACACAGGGACAAGGCAGGAGGGGCCCCAAACACACAGGGACCAGGCAGGGGGGGCCCCAAACACACAGGGACCAGGCAGGAGGGGCCCCAAACACACAGGGACCAGGCAGGGGGGGCCCCAAACACACTGGGACCTGGCAGGGGGGGCCCCAAACACACAGGGACAAGGCAGGAGGGGCCCCAAACACACAGGGACCAGGCGGGGGCCCCAAACACACAGGGACCAGGCAGGGGGGGCCCCAAACACACAGGGACCAGGCAGGGGGGGCCCCAAACACACAGGGACCAGGCAGGGGGGGCCCAAACACACTGGGACCTGGCAGGGGGGGCCCCAAACACACAGGGACAAGGCAGGAGGGGCCCCAAACACACAGGGACCAGGCGGGGGCCCCAAACACACAGGGACCAGGCAGGGGGGGCCCCAAACACACAGGGACCAGGCAGGGGGGCCCCAAACACACAGGGACCAGGCGGGGGCCCCAAACACACAGGGACCAGGCAGGGGGGGCCCCAAACACACAGGGACAAGGCAGGGGGGCCCCCAAACACACAGGGACCAGGCAGGGGGGGGCCCAAACACACAGGGACAAGGCAGGAGGGGCCCCAAACACACAGGGACCAGGCGGGGGGGGCCCCAAACACACAGGGACAAGGCAGGGGGACCCCAAACACACAGGGACCAGGCGGGGGCCCCAAACACACAGGGACAAGGCAGGAGGGGCCCCAAACACACAGGGACCAGGCGGGGGCCCCAAACACACAGGGACCAGGCAGGGGGGGCCCCAAACACACAGGGACCAGGCAGGGGGGGCCCCAAACACACAGGGAGGGGCCCCAAACACACAGAGACCAGGATGGGGGGTCCCCAAACACACTGGGACCAGGCAGGGGGGGCCAAACACACAGGGACCAGGCGGGGGACCCCAAACACACAGGGACCAGGCGGGGGGGCCCCAAACACACAGGGAGGGGCCCCAAACACACAGGGACCAGGATGGGGGGGCCCCAAACACACAGGGAGGGGTCCCAAACACACAGGGACCAGGCGGGGGGGGCCAATGCCTAAACGTGCACAGACATTGACGCTCTCAGGCCCCAATCTCTCTGTGCAGAACCCACAGGGGCTGAAAGTCTGACGCACGGAATATTTCTTCCGGTTTGGGCTGCGGCGGGAAGTGACACTTACCTGGGGCTGAAGGGAAGGAATGCAGAGATAATGGCCAAACCCCTGTCCCACCCTCCCTATTGGGGAAGCCTGGCGTAGCCATTGTGTCTGTGGGTAACACCGGGGGCCCGGGGCCCCTCCTCACATTGTGGGTAATTGAATCTCTGGATCCGCCATGGGCGCCAGGAATGCAGGAGGACACCCCCCACTGCCCGGGGGCCTCAGAAGTGGTTAGACAAGATGGCTGAACTGAGGCTTCTGGCCAATCCCTGCTTGCCCCGACTAACACACAATATACTGAGATAATCTGCTTTGCCTTACTCCTTATCTCTCTGTCCTGCAACATACACTTTCTTCTGGTTGCTAAGGATGGCAGCCACGGCAAACTGCAGAACTGTCTGTAATGGCTGCCCCAGAACCTGCATATCTGCAAAAGTCAGTGTGAGGGGTAGGGGATATAGCTTGCCAACATGGCCACAGCAGGGCAAAATGGTTATATAGGGCTGGGGGCAGTAGGGCAAGATGGAGACAGTAGGGCAAGATGGAGACAGTAGGGCAAGATGGAGACAGTAGGGCAAGATGGAGACAGTAGGGAAAGACGGAGACAGTAGGGCAAGATGGAGACAGTAGGGAAAGACGGAGACAGTAGGGAAAGATGGAGACAGTAGGGCAAGATGGAGACAGTAGGGCAAGATGGAGACAGTAGGGCAAGATGGAGACAGTAGGGCAAGATGGAGACAGTAGGGAAAGACGGAGACAGTAGGGCAAGATGGAGACAGTAGGGCAAGATGGAGACAGTAGGGCAAGATGGAGACAGTAGGGCAAGATGGGGACAGTAGGGCAAGATGGAGACAGTAGGACAAGATGGAGACAGTAGGGAAAGATGGAGACAGTAGGGCAAGATGGAGACAGTAGGGCAAGATGGGGACAGTAGGGCAAGATGGAGACAGTAGGGAAAGATGGAGACAGTAGGGCAAGATGGGGACAGTAGGGCAAGATGGAGACAGTAGGACAAGATGGAGACAGTAGGGAAAGATGGAGACAGTAGGGCAAGATGGAGACAGTAGGGCAAGATGGAGACAGTAGGGCAAGATGGGGACAGTAGGGCAAGATGGAGACAGTAGGGAAAGATGGAGACAGTAGGGCAAGATGGGGACAGTAGGGCAAGATGGAGACAGTAGGGCAAGATGGGGACAGTAAGGCAAGATGGAGACAGTAGGACAAGATGGAGACAGTAGGACAAGATGGAGACAGTAGGACAAGATGGAGACAGTAGGGAAAGATGGAGACAGTAGGGCAAGATGGGGACAGTAGGGCAAGATGGAGACAGTAGGGCAAGATGGAGACAGTAGGGCAAGATGGAGAAAGTAGGGCAAGATGGACACAGTAGGGCAAGATGGGGACAGTAGGGCAAGATGGGGACAGTAGGGCAAGAAGGGGATAGTAGGGCAAGAAGGGGATAGTAGGGCAAGATGGAGACAGTAGGGCAAGATGGAGAAAGTAGGACAAGATGGAGACAGTAGGGCAAGACGGGGACAGTAGGACAAGAGGGAGACAGTAGGGCAAGATGGAGACAGTAGGACAAGATGGAGACAGTAGGACAAGATGGAGACAGTAGGACAAGATGGAGACAGTAGGACATGAGAAGTAGATGGAGGCAGTAGGACAAGATGGAGACATGAGAAGTAGATGGAGGCAGTAGGACAAGATGGAGACATGAGAAGTAGATGGAGGCAGTAGGACAAGATGGAGACAGTAGGGCAAGATGGAGACAGTAGGACAAGATGGAGACATGAGAAGTAGATGGAGACAGTAGGACAAGATGGAGACATGAGAAGGAGATGGAGACAGTAGGACAAGATGGAGACATGAGAAGGAGATGGAGACAGTAGGACAAGATGGAGACATGAGAAGGAGATGGAGACAGTAGGACAAGATGGAGACATGAGAAGGAGATGGAGACAGTAGGACAAGATGGAGACATGAGAAGTAGATGGAGACAGTAGGACAAGATGGAGACATGAGAAGTAGATGGAGACAGTAGGGCAAGATGGAGACAGTAGGGCAAGATGGAGACATGAGAAGTAGATGGAGACAGTAGGACAAGATGGAGACATGAGAAGGAGATGGGGACAGTAGGGCAAGATGGAGACAGTAGGGCAAGATGGAGACATGAGAAGTAGATGGAGACAGTAGGGCAAGATGGAGACAGTAGGGCAAGATGGAGACATGAGAAGTAGATGGAGACAGTAGGACAAGATGGAGACATGAGAAGGAGATGGAGACAGTAGGGCAAGATGGAGACATGAGAAGGAGATGGAGACAGTAGGGCAAGATGGAGACATGAGAAGTAGATGGAGACAGTAGGACAAGATGGAGACATGAGAAGTAGATGGAGACAGTAGGACAAGATGGAGACATGAGAAGGAGATGGAGACAGTAGGACAAGATGGAGACATGAGAAGGAGATGGAGACAGTAGGGCAAGATGGAGACATGAGAAGGAGATGGAGACAGTAGGACAAGATGGAGACATGAGAAGGAGATGGAGACAGTAGGGCAAGATGGAGACATGAGAAGTAGATGGAGGCAGTTGGATGAAATGGAGACAGAATGTATCACATTTACATAAAGGGGAGGAGACACTACAAACAGAAGATATACTGATATATCTGAGCCAATGGGAGTCCCAGTGCCCGACTTTAGGCCGAGTAACCCCACAGTCACATGTTCCTTAGTAAATACTAGCAGGGCTATTACCTGATTATCTGCTTATCTTACTGTCCCCTGTGTGATAGGGAATCATGTGTGTCTGGCAGGGGGGAGTCCATTGTAACTAAAGGTCCCCATACACTATACACCTACGGGTGGGCGATATCAGGTAGGAAGTTGCTTTCAAAAAAAAAAATCCGATCGTTTGGCCCTGAGGCCATGGGCAGTCGGTTCGGGGACCACATCAACGAGCCTATGTGGTCCCCGATCCGACCGGATTTTGGGGAGGGGATACACAGAGTAGGGGTATAGGGTAAGTACAATAGGCTGGGGAGGGGATACACAGAGTAGGGGAGTATAGGGTAAGTACAATAGGCTGGGGAGGGGATACACAGAGTAGGGGAGTATAGGGTAAGTACAATAGGCTGGGGAGGGGATACACAGAGTAGGGGTATAGGGTAAGTACAATAGGCTGGGGGGGGGATACACAGAGTAGGGGAGTATAGGGTAAGTACAATAGGCTGGGGAGGGGATACACAGAGTAGGGGTATAGGGTAAGTACAATAGGCTGGGGAGGGGATACACAGAGTAGGGGGTATAGGGTAAGTACAATAGGCTGGGGAGGGGATACACAGAGTAGGGGTATAGGGTAAGTACAATAGGCTGGGGAGGGGATACACAGAGTAGGGAGTATAGGGTAAGTACAATAGGCTGGGGGAGGGGATACACAGAGTAGGGGTATAGGGTAAGTACAATAGGCTGGGGAGGGGATACACAGAGTAGGGGTATAGGGTAAGTACAATAGGCTGGGGAGGGGATACACAGAGTAGGGGAGTATAGGGTAAGTACAATAGGCTGGGGAGGGGATACACAGAGTAGGGGGAGTATAGGGTAAGTACAATAGGCTGGGGAGGGATACACAGAGTAGGGGTATAGGGTAAGTACAATAGGCTGGGGAGGGATACACAGAGTAGGGGAGTATAGGGTAAGTACAATAGGCTGGGGAGGGGATACACAGAGTAGGGGAGTATAGGGTAAGTACAATAGGCTGGGGAGGGGATACACAGAGTAGGGGAGTATAGGGTAAGTACAATAGGCTGGGGAGGGGATACACAGAGTAGGGGTATAGGGTAAGTACAATAGGCTGGGGGGGGGGATACACAGAGTAGGGGGTATAGGGTAAGTACAATAGGCTGGGGGGGGGATACACAGAGTAGGGGGTATAGGGTAAGACAATAGGCTGGGGGGGGGATACACAGAGTAGGGGGTATAGGGTAAGTACAATAGGCTGGGGAGGGGATACACAGAGTAGGGGGTATAGGGTAAGTACAATAGGCTGGGGAGGGGATACACAGAGTAGGGAGTATAGGGTAAGTACAAATAGGCTGGGGAGGGGATACACAGAGTAGGGGTATAGGTAAGTACAATAGGCTGGGGAGGGATACACAGAGTAGGGGTATAGGGTAAGTACAATAGGCTGGGGAGGGGATACACAGAGTAGGGAGTATAGGGGTAAGTACAAATAGGCTGGGGAGGGGATACACAGAGTAGGGGTTAGGTAATAATGGCTGGGGGGGGATACACAGAGTAGGGTATAGGGTAAGTACAATAGGCTGGGGAGGGGATACACAGAGTAGGGAGTATAGGGTAAGTACAATAGGCTTGGGGAGGGGATACACAGAGTAGGGGAGTATAGGGTAAGTACAATAGGCTGGGGAGGGGATACACAGAGTAGGGGAGTATAGGGAAAGTACAATAGGCTGGGAGGGGATACACAGAGTAGGGGAGTATAGGGTAAGTTACAATAGGCTGGGGGAGGGATACACAGAGTAGGGGGGTATAGGGTAAGTACAATAGGCTGGGGGGGGGATACACAGAGTAGGGGGTATAGGGTAAGTACAATAGGCTGGGGGGGGGGGATACACAGAGTAGGGGTATAGGGTAAGTACAATAGGCTGGGGGGGGGGGATACACAGAGTAGGGGTATAGGGTAAGTACAATAGGCTGGGGAGGGGATACACAGAGTAGGGGGTATAGGGTAAGTACAATAGGCTGGGGGAGGGGAATACACAGAGTAGGGGGTATAGGGTAAGTACAATAGGCTGGGGAGGGGATACACAGAGTAGGGGGTATAGGGTAGGTACAATAGGCTGGGGAGGGGATACACAGAGTAGGGGGTATAGGGTAGTACAATAGGCTGGGGAGGGGATACACAGAGTAGGGGAGTATAGGGTAAGTACAATAGGCTGGGGAGGGGATACACAGAGTAGGGGAGTATAGGGTAAGTACAATAGGCTGGGGAGGGGATACACAGAGTAGGGGAGTATAGGGTAAGTACAATAGGCTGGGGAGGGGATACACAGAGTAGGGGAGTAAGGGTAAGTACAATAGGCTGGGGAGGGGATACACAGAGTAGGGGAGTATAGGGTAAGTACAATAGGCTGGGGAGGGGATACACAGAGTAGGGGAGTATAGGGTAAGTACAATAGGCTGGGGAGGGGATACACAGAGTAGGGGAGTATAGGGTAAGTACAATAGGCTGGGGAGGGGATACACAGAGTAGGGGAGTATAGGGTAAGTACAATAGGCTGGGGAGGGGATACACAGAGTAGGGGTATAGGGTAAGTACAATAGGCTGGGGGGGGGGATACACAGAGTAGGGGGTATAGGGTAAGTACAATAGGCTGGGGGGGGGGGATACACAGAGTAGGGGTATAGGGTAAGTACAATAGGCTGGGGAGGGGATACACAGAGTAGGGGTATAGGGTAAGTACAATAGGCTGGGGGGGGGGATACACAGAGTAGGGGGTATAGGGTAAGTACAATAGGCTGGGGGGGGGGATACACAGAGTAGGGGGGTACAGGGTAAGTACAATAGGCTGGGGGGGGATACACAGAGTAGGGGGTATAGGGTAAGTACAATAGGCTGGGGGGGGGGATACACAGAGTAGGGGTATAGGGTAAGTACAATAGGCTGGGGGGGGGGGATACACAGAGTAGGGGTATAGGGTAAGTACAATAGGCTGGGGAGGGGATACACAGAGTAGGAGTATAGGGTAAGTACAATAGGCTGGGGAGGGGATACACAGAGTAGGGGTATAGGGTAAGTACAATAGGCTGGGGGGGGGATACACAGAGTAGGGGGTATAGGGTAAGTACAATAGGCTGGGGGGGGGGATACACAGAGTAGGGGGTACAGGGTAAGTACAATAGGCTGGGGGGGGGGATACACAGAGTAGGGGGTATAGGGTAAGTACAATAGGCTGGGGGGGGGATACACAGAGTAGGGGTATAGGGTAAGTACAATAGGCTGGGGGGGGGGGGATACACAGAGTAGGGGTATAGGTAAGTACAATAGGCTGGGGAGGGGATACACAGAGTAGGGTATAGGGTAAGTACAATAGGCTGGGGGGGGATACACAGAGTAGGGGGTATAGGGTAAGTACAATAGGCTGGGGGGGTATACACACAGGAGTAGGATAGTAGGGGTATAGGGTAAGTACAATAGGCTGGGGGGGGGGATACACAGAGTACGGGTATAGGGTAAGTACAATAGGGGGGGGGGGATACACAGAGTAGGGAGTATAGGGTAAGTACAATAGGCTGGGGGAGGGATACACAGAGTAGGGGTATAGGGTAAGTACAATAGGCTGGGGAGGGGATACACAGAGTAGGGGAGTATAGGGTAAGTACAATAGGCTGGGAGGGGATACACAGAGTAGGGGAGTATAGGGTAAGTACAATAGGCTGGGGAGGGGATACACAGAGTAGGGGAGTATAGGGTAAGTACAATAGGCTGGGGGGGGATACACAGAGTAGGGGTATAGGGTAAGTACAATAGGCTGGGGAGGGGATACACAGAGTAGGGGAGTATAGGGTAAGTACAATAGGCTGGGGAGGGGATACACAGAGTAGGGGAGTATAGGGTAAGTACAATAGGCTGGGGAGGGGATACACAGAGTAGGGGAGTATAGGGTAAGTACAATAGGCTGGGGAGGGGATACACAGAGTAGGGGAGTATAGGGTAAGTACAATAGGCTGGGGAGGGGATACACAGAGTAGGGGAGTATAGGGTAAGTACAATAGGCTGGGGAGGGGATACACAGAGTAGGGGAGTATAGGGTAAGTACAATAGGCTGGGGAGGGGATACACAGAGTAGGGGAGTATAGGGTAAGTACAATAGGCTGGGGGGGGGATACACAGAGTAGGGGAGTATAGGGTAAGTACAATAGGCTGGGGAGGGATACACAGAGTAGGGGAGTATAGGGTAAGTACAATAGGCTGGGGAGGGGATACACAGAGTAGGGGAGTATAGGGTAAGTACAATAGGCTGGGGAGGGGATACACAGAGTAGGGGTATAGGGTAAGTACAATAGGCTGGGGGGGGGGGGATACACAGAGTAGGGGGTATAGGGTAAGTACAATAGGGGTGCAGAGAAGGTTGGGGGTGAAACTTGTACTGGGGCTGAGGGAAGTGTGAATGGGAGAGTGAGGGGAGGAGGAGGGCAGAGAGGCAGAAGGAGGAGGGCAGAGAGGCAGAAGGAGGAGGGCAGAGAGGCAGAAGGAGGAGGGCAGAGAGGCAGAAGGAGGAGGGCAGAGAGGCAGAAGGAGGAGGGCAGAGAGGCAGAAGGAGGAGGGCAGAGAGGCAGAAGGAGGAGGGCAGAGAGGCAGAAGGAGGAGGGCAGAGAGGCAGAAGGAGGCAGTGAGAGGCGACAGATACAAGAGGTTGGACTTCCTGACACAGGAGATGTCAACAGGCTGAGTAAGGAGGGAGGGAAGGAGGGAGAGACTGCGAGAGAGAGAGGGAGAGAGAGGGAGAGAGAGGGAGAGACTGCGAGAGAGAGAGGGAGAGAGAGGGAGAGACTGTTTCAGGCCACAGAACATGAACTGAGAGACTCACAAACCTGCAGCTGCATGGAGAGAAAGTTTCCTGGAGTCGTGTGAGGCATGGAGCATCCCTGAGTGTGAGAGCCATCTCCCCTGAGAGTGAGTGGGGGAGCCAGGAGGAGTCACACAGAGGGAAGGTAAGAGTGAGAGTGAGTGGGGGAGCCAGGAGGAGTCACACAGAGGGAAGGTAAGAGTGAGTGTGAGAGTGAGTGGGGGAGCCAGGGGGAGTCACACAGAGGGAAGGTAAGAGTGAGTGTGAGAGTGAGTGGGGGGAGCCAGGGGGAGTCACACAGAGGGAAGGTAAGAGTGAGTGTGAGAGTGAGTGGGGGAGCCAGGAGGGGTCACACAGAGGGAAGGTAAGAGTGAGTGTGAGAGTGAGTGGGGGAGCCAGGAGGAGTCACACAGAGGGAAGGTAAGAGTGAGAGTGAGTGGGGGAGCCAGGAGGAGTCACACAGAGGGAAGCTAAGAGTGAGTGTGAGAGTGAGTGGGGGAGCCAGGGGGAGTCACACAGAGGGAAGGTAAGAGTGAGTGTGAGAGTGAGTGGGGGAGCCAGGGGGAGTCACACAGAGGGAAGGTAAGAGTGAGTGTGAGAGTGAGTGGGGGAGCCAGGAGGGGTCACACAGAGGGAAGGTAAGAGTGAGTGTGAGAGTGAGTGGGGGAGCCAGGAGGGGTCACACAGAGGGAAGGTAAGAGTGAGTGTGAGAGTGAGTGGGGGAGCCAGGGGGAGTCACACAGAGGGAAGGTAAGAGTGAGTGTGAGAGTGAGTGGGGGAGTAAGGAGAGACTTGTACCTTACCTGAGAGACAGAGGAGTAAGAGAGAGTCGAGTGAGAAAGTGAGTGCAAGAGATGGAGCTTTACTTAGAGTGGGGCTGATTGGATTGGAACTGAGTCGGGGGCTGAGGCTGATGGGAAATATTCTTGTACTGGGGCATTTGGGATATATACAGTGTATGTGCTGGTACCTATGAGAGACCCCCCCATCATCCTGTCTGTGGGGGCCCCCTGCTCCCGTCTGACTAACTCCTACCCATAATCCACCCAAACCCCACAAACTCAGTGCTGGAATTGGGGTGAAAAAACAGAGGGATGCTGTGGAAAAATAGGCCCCACCCACTGCTGTAATAAGCCACACCCACCCATTACATTACATTACAGGGGGGGTTGTTTTGCCCTGATGTAGGAAGTGAAATTCTAAGACCATCTGCAATTGGTTTTCTTTTTTGTGGTTTTTGAGTTATTTCGCTGTTTTATTCAGCCGCTACCTGGTTGCTAGGGTCCAAATTACCCTAGCAGCCAGGCCTTGGTTTGAATGAGAGGCTGGAATTGGAATAGCGGAGGGCTTGGATACAAAGATGAACATTTGTTTTTGAGATGTCGGGGGTCAGCGACCCTCATGTAACTGCCGGACGGATTCAGAACGAGGCAAACCATTCAAAAACTATAAAGCAGAAAAAATAAAGCCCAACTGAAAAGTTGCTTAGAATTAGCTTCCAGCACATCTCACCTTTCCCCAGTTTCCCAAAGGCCCACAGGCCGCTAATAATGTGCGTTATTGGGCCCACTGGTGCCACGGTCACATGCTGTAATGTCTGCAACCTGATTGGCTGAATACTGAGCATTTCTATAAAAACGTATAACTTCCCATTGGCTAGGCGGGGGCTTACAGGGTTACCCCCACGACCCATTAGGCAAACCGCCCCTAGTTGACTGGGTGCCCCCTGCATACTCTGTGCCAAAGGTACCGTGGGGCCACCAGGAGCCGCACAAATATAACCCCCTGCTGCGCACAGTAAAGGAGAATATGAGTGCCAGGGAGCCTGAGAGCAGTGATTGGCTGTGCCAATTCCCCGGCCTTGAATTGTTTTTCAGCTTTTATCCTTTCATGTGATACCATAACACAGGCTATAACTCCCTGCACTGACTCCCCACGCTCTATTGGCCACCCTGTCACTGCCGGCCTTACAGTGCATCATGGGATGTAGTTCTTCTGTATATCCCTTAACCCACAGCAGCTCTTCCTCCCTCTTCTACCAATCACTGCTGCCTCAGTGTGAATATACAATCCTTTATGTTTATACCATATCCCTGCAGCCCCTCAGTGACTGCTAATATCCTTATCATTTACAGTAGGGGGTACAGTATCCCTTATAATACATGAGTGATACTCAGAGTTCCCTGTATAACTCAGCCTGCAGCCTTGTGCCTTTATATGGGGGGCACAGAACCCCTCAGTGACTGCTAATATCCTTATCATTTACAGTAGGGGGTACATTATCCCTATAATTACATGAGTGATACTCAGAGTTTCCCTGTATATACTCAGCCTTGCAGCCTTGTGCCTTTATATGGGGGGCACAGACCCCTCAGTGACTGCTAATATCCTTATCATTTACAGTAGGGGGTACATTATCCCTTATAATACATGAGTGATACTCAGAGTTCCCTGTATAACTCAGCCTGCAGCCTTGTGCCTTTATATGGGGGGCACAGAACCCCTCAGTGACTGCTAAATATCCTTATCATTTACAGTAGGGGGGTACATTATCCCTTATAATACATGAGTGATACTCAGAGTTCCCTGATAACTCAGCCTGCAGCCTTGTGCCTTTATATGGGGGGCACAGAACCCCTCAGTGACTGCTAATATCCTTATCATTTACAGTAGGGGGTACATTATCCCTTATAATACATGAGTGATACTCAGAGTTCCCTGTATAACTCAGCCTGCAGCCTTGTGCCTTTATATGGGGGGCACAGAACCCCTCAGTGACTGCTAATATCCTTATCATTTACAGTAGGGGGTACATTATCCCTTATAATACATGAGTGATACTCAGAGTTCCCTGCTTATAACTCAGCCTGCAGCCTTGTGCCTTTATATGGGGCACAGAACCCCTCAGTGACTGCTAATATCCTTATCATTTACAGTAGGGGGTACATTATCCCTTATAATACATGAGTGAATACTCAGAGTTCCCTGTATAACTCAGCCTGCAGCCTTGTGCCTTTATATGGGGGCACAGAACCCCTCAGTGACTGCTAATATCCTTATCATTTACAGTAGGGGGTACATTATCCCTTATAATACATGAGTGATACTCAGAGTTCCCTGTATAACTCAGCCTGCAGCCTTGTGCCTTTATATGGGGGGCACAGAACCCCTCAGTGACTGCTAATATCCTTATCATTTACAGTAGGGGGTACAGTATCCCTTATAATACATGAGTGATACTCAGAGTTCCCTGTATAACTCAGCCTGCAGCCTTGTGCCTTTATATGGGGGGCACAGAACCCCTCAGTGACTGCTAATATCCTTATCATTTACAGTAGGGGGTACATTATCCCTTATAATACATGAGTGATACAGTGTATAATATAAGGATATATTTCTCATGATATTTGGCAGGATCGCCTGCAATGAGCCTCGGCAAGAAGCGAAGTGGCTTCCAGATCACCAGTGTGACCAGTGACTACCAGCCCTCCTCCCCAGTTTCACCAGTAGCCGATGAGCGTTCTGCTTCCCCCACACCCACAAATGGACTACGCTCGCCCCCAACCTCTCGCTTTCGGGTGGTCCGACTGGACCAGGCTCCCCTAGGAGGGGGGCGGCGGTACAAGAGAGGCCGCTGGAGCTGTGTGGAATTCTACCACCCCGAGGTGGGGTCTACGTGCCGGGCTGGGGCAGGACACTCTCTGGATTCAGGGCTCCCCCGCGCCTCCCCACTCCGGTCCCCCTTACTTCTGTCCCCGGGAGCTGGAGGAAAGGGCCCTCAGGCCCCCAGGTCACAAGGGGCCCCAGTGCTGGGGGAAGGAACAGGCTCGGATATAAGGATTGAGGTAAGAGGGGTAAATACATGGGCTTTGATGATTCCCCTTCTCCCTCCCCATTTGTTTCTCCTCATTCCTTTGCTGTTAGTTTTGGCCCTCACACCTGGAGCCATTCCTTCTCCTGCAGCTTTCCTTGTGTATTTACCCCGGGGGCAGTAAATGTCCCAGAGGGAGAGGAGGGGTAAAAAGGGAGAGACAGTTTCCTCACTGCTATTCTCTGCTGAAATGCACTTACCCCCAACTGTAGGGTGAATGGGATAGGGACCTTAGATTGTAAGCTCACTGGGGCAGGAACTGATGGGAATGTGATAGGGACCTTAGATTGTAAGCTCGCTGGGGCAGGGGCTGATTGGGAATGTTGGATAGGGGACCTTAGATTGTAAGCTCACTGGGGCAGGGACTGATGGGAATGGGATAGGGGCCTTAGATTGTAAGCTCACTGGGGCAGGGACTGATGGGAATGGGGATAGGGGACCTTAGAGTGTAAGCTCACTGGGGCAGGGACTGATGGGAATGGGATAGGGGACCTTAGATTGTAAGCTCACTGGGGCAGGGACTGATGGGAATGTGATAGGGACCTTAGAGTTGTAAGGCTCGCTGGGGCACGGGCTGATGGGAATGTGATAGCGGACCTTAGATGGTAAGCTCACTGGGGCAGGGGCTGATTGGGAATGGGATAGGGACCTTAGATGTAAGCCACTGGGGCAGGGGGCTGATGGGGAATGGTGATAGGAGACCTTAGATTGTAAGCCACTGGGGCAGGGGCTGATGGGAATGGGATAGGGACCCTTAGATTGGTAAGCTCACTGGGGGCAGGGGGCTGGATGGGAATGGGATTGGGACTTAGATTGTAAGCTCACTGGGACAGGGACTGATGGGAATGGGATAGGACCTTAGATTGTAAGCTCACTGGGGCAGGGGACTGATGGGGAATGGGGATAGGGACCTTAGAGTGTAAGCTCACTGGGGCAGGGGCTGATGGGAATGGGATAGGGACCTTAGATTGTAGCTCACTGGGCAGGGCTGATGGGAATGGATAGGGACCTTAGATTGTAAGCTCACTGGGGCAGGGCTGATGGGTGGATAGGGACCTTAGATTGTAAGCTCACTGGGCAGGACTGATGGGAATGTGATAGGGACATTAGATTTTAAGCTCACTGGGACAGGGACTGATGGGAATGGGATAGGGGCCTTAGATTGTAAGCTCACTGGGGCAGGGGCTGATGGGAATGGGATAGGGACCTTAGATTGTAAGCTCACTGGGGCAGGGACTGATGGGAAATGGGATAGGGACCTTAGATTGAGTCAGTGGGAGGGGCAGCAGGTGAGTGGGAGGGGCAGCAGGAGTCAGTGGGAGGGGCATCACCAGGAATGGCTGCTTTGCGTCACACTAATTGGCCCCCCTCTCTCTCCCGTACAGCGCTCTCCAACACAGAGTCCTGTGGGGCCCCCAGTTTCTACTTTCCACCCTGAAACCCCCCCAGCCCAACGGGACACTGACGACTTTACTGAGCGGCTCATCTTGGCGAGATCCGTCTTCTGTGTGGGAGGGGACAACGACAGGTAAGGTCCAACTGTGCCCGCCTACAACCCAGCTCCTCCCCCTCCCTGGCATCTACCACTAATAGTACTCATGGGTAACTACTGGGGCCCTGAGGAACCCCTTACCCAGGGCTTATATATAGGGCCCCAGCCCCGGGGTTGTATATAGGGCCCCAGCCCAGGGCTTGTATATAGGGCCCCAGCCCAGGGCTTGTATATAGGGCCCCAGCCCAGGGCTTGTATATAGGGCCCCAGCCCAGGGCTTGTATATAGGGCCCCAGCCCCGGGCTTGTATATAGGGCCCCAGCCCCGGGCTTGTATATAGGGCCCCAGCCCACGGGTTGTATATAGGGCCCCAGCCCAGGGCTTGTATATAGGGCCCCAGCCCAGGGCTTGTATATAGGGCCCCAGCCCAGGGCTTGTATATAGGGCCCCAGCCCCGGGCTTGTATATAGGGCCCCAGCCCACGGGTTGTATATAGGGCCCCAGCCCAGGGCTTGTATATAGGGCCCCAGCCCAGGGCTTGTATATAGGGCCCCAGCCCAGGGCTTGTATATAGGGCCCCAGCCCCGGGGTTGTATATAGGGCCCCAGCCCCGGGGTTGTATATAGGGCCCCAGCCCCGGGGTTGTAATATAGGCCCAGCCAGGGCTTGATATAGGGCCCCAGCCCGGGCTTGTATATAGGGCCCCAGCCCCGGGCTTGTATATAGGGCCCCAGCCCCGGGGTTGTATATAGGGCCCCAGCCCCGGGCTTGTATATAGGGCCCCAGCCCCGGGGTTGTATATAGGGCCCCAGCCCCGGGGTTGTATATAGGGCCCCAGCCCCGGGCTTGTATATAGGGCCCCAGCCCCGGGGTTGTATATAGGGCCCCAGCCCCGGGTTGTATATTAGGGCCCCAGCCCCGGGGCTTGTATATAGGGCCCCAGCCCCGGGGCTTGTATATAGGGCCCCAGCCCCGGGGTTGTATATAGGGCCCCAGCCCCGGGGTTGTATAGTAGGCCCCAGGCCCCGGGCTTTTAGGCCCCGCCCGGGGGTTTGTAATTAGGGCCCAGCCCCGGGGTTGTATATTAGGGCCCCAGACCCTAGGGCTTGTATATAGGGCCCCAGCCCCGGGGTTGTATATAGGGCCCCAGCCCAGGGCTTGTATATAGGGCCCCAGCCCCGGGGTTGTATATAGGGCCCCAGCCCCGGGGTCTCATACAGGGACTATAGTTCTTGTATAACAGAGCTAAACCCAAGGGCGAGGGGGGATCCGGCATACGGCGGAAGGATACAGTGAGGGGGAAGGTACGGCCTAAGCACTGAGTTATTTTATTTACACAAGTTCTTTGCTCTTATTTCCCCTTTACAGTCGGGGCCCATAGTGTGAGGCTCAGGGATATTTCCCAGCAGCCCCCGGGGCCCGAGAGGAATGAGCTGCAGGAATTTCACAGCCGGACACAGAGCCTCGACATTTATTATCCATCTGTCACTTCCAACTGCAGAGCCTCTGCCCCCCCAGCCCCCCAACAGAGAAATACAGCCCCCCAAACAGCCCTGCAGAGCCTCTCCCAGAATCCCCCTGCCCCCCCAGCCCCCCAACAGAGAAATACAGCCCCCCAAACAGCCCTGCAGAGCCTCTCCAGAATCCCCCTGCCCCCCCAGCCCCCAACAGAGAAATGCAGCCCCCCCCAAACAGCCCTGCAGAGCCTCTCATGTTCTGCCTATCCCAGAATCCCCCTGCCCCCCCAACAGAGAAATACAGCCCCCCAAACAGCCCCTGCAGAGCCTCTCATGTTCTGCCTCTCCCAGAATCCCCCTGCCCCCCCAACAGAGAAATGCAGCCCCCCCAAACAGCCCTGCAGAGCCTCTCATGTTCTGCCTCTCCCAGAATCCCCCTGCCCCCCCCAGAGAAATGCAGCCCCCCCAAACAGCCCTGCAGAGCCTCTCATGTTCTGCCTCTCCCAGAATCCCCCTGCCCCCCCAGAGAAATGCAGCCCCCCCCAAACAGCCCTGCAGAGGCCTCTCATGGTTCTGCCTCTCCCAGAATCCCCCTGCCCCCCCAGCCCCCCCCAGCCCCCCAACAGAGAAATGCAGCCCCCGCCAAACAACCCTACAGAGCCTCTCATGTTCTGCCTCTCCCAGAATCCCCCTGCCCCCCAGCCCCCAACAGAGAAATGGCAGCCCCCCCAAAACAGCCCTACAGAGCCTCATGTTCTGCCTCTCCCAGAATCCCACTGCCCCCCCAGCCCCCCAACAGAGAAATGCAGCCCCTCCAAACAGCCCTGCAGAGCCTCCGTGTTCTGCCTCTCCCAGAATCCCCCTGCCCCCCCCAGCCCCCAACAGAGAAATGCAGCCCCCCCCCAAACAGCCCTACAGAGCCTCTCATGTTCTGCCTCTCCCAGAATCCCCTGCCCCCCCCAGCCCCCCAACAGAGAAATGCAGCCCCCCCAAACAGCCCTACAGAGCCTCATGTTCTGCCTCTCCCAGAATCCCCCCTGCCCCCCCAGACCCCCCAACAGAGAAATGCAGCCCCTCCAAACAGCCCTGCAGAGCCTCTCGTGTTCTGCCTCTCCCAGAATCCCCCTGCCCCCCCAGCCCCCCAACAGAGAAATGCAGCCCCCCCAAACAGCCCTGCAGAGCCTCTCATGTTCTGCCTCTCCCAGAATCCCCCTGCCCCCCCACAGAGAAATGCAGGGCCCCCTGAGAGATCCTTGCCATTCCATCACAGCACCCAGTTGCTCAGCGGGGCCTCTAGGGGCAGAATTGTGTATTACATTTACATTAGGAAATACAACTCACAAACCCTACAATAACAATCTCCCCTTTGTCTGTTTCTCCTCAGTGTTTCCAGCAACAGTTTGGTAGCAATAGACAACAAAATTGAGCAGGCCATGGTAAGTACCTGCCCCAACTGCCCTTCCAACTAACCCCATCTGAACTAGCAGTGTAACTAGCAGTGTCTGCCCTTCTGTGCCCTGTAGCTCCCTCTGCTGTCTCTTCTCTGTCACTGCATCTCTGCTCTTTGTCTCCCTCTGCTGGCCCTGCTTATACTGCACCTCCCCCACCACCGCTAATGTCTCCCTTTATCTTTATATATATATATATAACAGTCAACAGTAACAGTCACCCCGCTATAGTTCCAGGGGTACCCAGGGCACAAATAAGCACTCACCCCAAATCCCCCCCTAACTGGCCTTCAGGCTGGGCCCCCTTAGCCCATAACAAGGGTACAGATATATAGAAACATTGGGGTAACAGTCACCCCGCTATAGTTCCAGGGGTACCCAGGGCACAAATAAGCACTCACCCCAAATCCCCCCCTAACGGCCTTCAGGCTGGGCCCCCTTAGCCCATAACAAGGTTACAGATATATAGAAACATTGGGGTAACAGTCACCCCGCTATAGTTCCAGGGGTACCCAGGGCACAATAAGCACTCACCCCAAATCCCCCCCTAACTGGCCCCCAGGCTGGGCCCCCTTAGCCATAACAAGGTTACAGATATATAGAAACATTGGGGTAACAAGTCACCCGCTATAGTTCCAGGGGTACCCAGGGCACAAATAAGCACTTCACCCCAAAATCCCCCCCTAACTGGCTTCAGGCTGGGCCCCCTTAGCCCATACAAGGTTACAGATATATAGAAACATTGGGGTAACAGTCACCCCGCTATTAGTTCCAGGGGTACCCAGGGCACAAATAAGCACTCACTCCCAAATCCCCCCCTAACTGGCCTTCAGGCTGGGCCCCCTTAGCCCATAACAAGGTTACAGATATATAGAAACATTGGGGTAACATTCACCCCGCTATAGTTCCAGGGGTACCCAGGGCACAAATAAGCACTCACCCCAAATCCCCCCTAACTGGCCTTCAGGCTGGGCCCCCTTAGCCCATAACAAGGTTACAGATATATAGAAACATTGGGGTAACAGTCACCCCGCTATAGTTCCAGGGGTACCCAGGGCACAAATAAGCACTCACCCCAAATCCCCCCCTAACTGGCCCCAGGCTGGGCCCCCCTTTAGCCCATAACAAGGTTACAGATATATAGAAACATTGGGGTAACAGTCACCCCGCTATAGTTTCCAGGGGTACCCAGGGGCACAAATAAGCACTCACCCCAAATCCCCCCCTAACTGGCCTTCAGGCTGGGCCCCCTTAGCCCATAAACAAGGTTACAGATATATAGAAACATTGGGGTAACAGTCACCCCGCTATAGTTCCAGGGGTACCCAGGGCACAAATAAGCACTCACCCCAAATCCCCCCTAACTGGCCTTCAGGCTGGGCCCCCTTAGCCCATAACAAGGTTACAGATATATAGAAACATTGGGGTAACAGTCACCCGCTATAGTCCAGGGGTACCAGGGCACAAATAAGCACTCACCCCAAATCCCCCCTAACTGGCCTTCAGGCTGGGCCCCCTTAGCCCATAACAAGGTTACAGATATATAGAAAACATTGGGGTAAACAGTCACCCCGCTATAGTTCCAGGGGTACCCAGGGCACAAATAAGCACTCACCCCAAATCCCCCCCTAACTGGCCCCCAGGCTGGGCCCCCTTAGCCCATAACAAGGTTACAGATATATAGAAACATTGGGGGTAACAGTCACCCCGCTATAGTTCCAGGGGTACCCAGGGCACAAATAAGCACTCACCCCAAATCCCCCCCCTAACTGGCCTTCAGGCTGGGCCCCCTTAGCCCATAACAAGGTTACAGATATATAGAAACATTGGGGTAACAGTCACCCCGCTATAGTTCCAGGGGTACCCAGGGCACAAATAAGCACTCACCCCAAATCCCCCCCTAACTGGCCCCCAGGCTGGGCCCCCTTAGCCCATAACAAGGGTACAGATAGAGACCCCACTGAGCACTAACAGTCTCATTTCTCCAGGACTTGGTAAAGACTCACCTCCTATTTGCGGTACGTGAAGTGGTTGAGATCCTTAAAGAACAGATAAAAGATCTCACCGAGAGGAACAGTCACTTGGAGCATGAGAACAGTCTCTTGCGGTCTCTTGCAACTCCCCAGCAGCTTTCTGAGTTGCAGTCTCGCATTCAGACCTCCAGAAAGGTCGCCGATCAAAAATAAATGTCTCGGCTGGAAACAGCTCTTCCAGTAGAACGACTAACAATCCATCCCGACGAGAGAGATGGCGAGAGGTTTGAGACGTTCAGGAGAGTGCTTCACACAGAACTGAATGTGGATAAAAGGGGAGACTCATCACTGACATCTCAGGACCCGTCTCTTACACACTACAAAGAAAAAGGGCAAACGGAATATACTGAGGCCAACTCCACGGCTGAGGACTCCATGGCCAAGAAGGCTAAGGAAGGTGCTTAGCAGGTTCTGTTGAGACGTTCCATTGTTCTAGAATGCGTGGAATCCATGGCTAAAGATTCTATGGTCGAAGCCACCATGGTTAAGGATGCCATGGCTTGGGATATCAGAAGTCTCCAGTATCCAGCAGCTGAGGACTACACTACGTATCTCTATGGTGGAAGAGAGTTAAAGAATAGACAGTTGGAGGATCCATCAGAGAAGACAGCTGGGAAGTCTAAGGCTGAGGAGCAGAACATTCCATAACTGACCATGGATGGTATCTATGCAAGTTCTTAATTACCAAGAACCATTGCCTGCCGTCTAATACTGCCCATTGGCTCAAAATGACTTTATTAATTGATTAATACTGTTTGGAACTGGGCATGGGGCGGGCATGGCTCCAGGGGGCACCATGCAAATATATCTCACCAGCTCTGTGTGTGTGTGTGCCAACATGCAATGTATGTGCCGTGACTGGTGCCCCCCAATGTATGTGCCGTGACTGGTGCCCCCCAATGTATGTGCCATGACTGGTGCCCCCCAATGTACGTGCCGTGACTGGTGCCCCCCAATGTATGTGCCATGACTGGTGCCCCCCAATGTATGTGCCATGACTGGTGCCCCCCAATGTATGTGCCATGACTGGTGCCCCCCAATGTATGTGCCGTGACTGGTGCCCCCCAATGTATGTGCCATGACTGGTGCCCCCCAATGTATGTGCCGTGACTGGTGCCCCCCAATGTATGTGCCGTGACTGGTGCCCCCAATGTATGTGCCGTGACTGGTGCTCCCCAATGTATGTGCTGTGACTTGGTGCCCCCCAATGTATGTGCCGTGACTGGTGCCCCCCAAATGTATGTTGCCGTGACTGGGTGCCCCCCAATGTATGTGCCATGACTTGTGCCCCCCAATGTATGTGCCATGACTGGTGCCCCCCAATATATGTGCCGTGACTGGTGCCCCCCAATGTATGCTGCCATGGACTGGTGCCCCCCAATATATGTGCCATGACTGGTGCCCCCCAATATATGTGCCGTGACTGGTGCCCCCCAATGTATGTGCCGTGACTGGTGCCCCCCAATGTATGTGCCATGACTGGTGCCCCCGAATGTACTGTATGTGCCGTGACTGGTGCCCCCGAATGTACTGTATGTGCCGTGACTGGTGCCCCCCAATGTATGTGCCATGACTGGTGCCCCCGAATGTACTGTATGTGCCGTGACTGGTGCCCCCGAATGTACTGTATGTGCCGTGACTGGTGCACAAAGATGCCAATGTTCCCCCATGACCGGGGGTAAGAGCAAGCATAAGATGGGCAGGGGTGTTGGCGGCACAGGCTCCCTCAGAAGGTTCTGGGTTGAGGACAGTACCAATTCTAACTGCTAGTGGGGGTTGTTATTAAACCAATGTAGGGGGGGGTATTGATTAAAAAAAAGATCCAATCATATAAAAGTAATATTACTAATGTTAACAAGGTCATTCTGCCCTACGGCCCCGCCGTGCCCAATCTGCCCTACGGCCCCGCCGTGCCCACCCTGCCCTACGGCCCCGCCGTGCCCACCCTGCCCTACGGCCCTGCCGTGCCCACCCTGCCCTACGGCCCCGCCGTGCCCAATCTGCCCTACGGCCCCGCCGTGCCCAATCTGCCCTACGGCCCCGCCGTGCCCAATCTGCCCTACGGCCCCGCCGTGCCCAATCTGCCCTACGGCCCCGCCGTGCCCACCCTGCCCTACGGCCCCGCCGTGCCCACCCTGCCCTACGGCCCCGCCGTGCCCAATCTGCCCTACGGCCCCGCCGTGCCCATCCTGCCCTACGGCTCCGCCGTGCCCATCCTGCCCTACGGCCCCGCCGTGCCCACCCTGCCCTACGGCCCCGCCGTGCCCACCCTGCCCTAGGCCTCACCGTGCCCAATCTGCCCTACGGTCCCCCCGTACCCTACTGCTCTACTATCCCCAACATCCCCCCTACTACAGGGGCCCAGCTCGGGGGGCCCCACAATCGGCACCAATGAAACGCTGAGACTGAGAGGCGCTTTTATCCCAATGCTGAGAAGCGGTTTTACATTAGGCTTTCCCAGTATTTGGTATAATTAGCCCTGAGTGGCTGCTCTGTTGGGCCGGGACACAATCACCTCCTTGTACCCTCCCTCGCCCCCACCCCCGGAGCTGACACTCACTGCTTAACCCTTGGGGCAGAAAGGGACGCTCTGTAAGTTGCCTGCCCCGCCATATAAACATTTGGAATATAATAAAGCACAAGCAGGCTGTGTGGGGTTTAACCCGGTGCCGGCCGGCCCGTCGCTAGCCCAGAACGTGGCACTAAGTGGAATCCCTAGCCGGAGCCAAAGACGCTATTGGGCATACAGTGCCCGGGGCAGAGTTTGTACAGTGGGAACGGGGAGAGTAACAACAAACAAGGCTTGTTTAATCAACGGAGGCATCTGATTGGCTCAGCTTCCCTAGATAGACTCGCTCTACCTGTTACGTTCAGGGGCCCCTAACTAGCAGGACACATACACGTATAACCTGAGACATAGTAAACCCCCATCCTGATTGGCTATTGGGGTACTGGGGGGCTCCAGTATGTGGGATCCAGACTGGGCAACAATGCCCTCTGCTACTGCCCCTCATGCTTGGGCAGCAAGCAAACCTAAAGGGGTTCTGGGAAACACCCGGCCCCCATCTCCATCAGCAGTAAGGGATTATGGGGGAAAGAGATACAGTAGTGCATTCATTGCATTCCCTCCCCCTCCCATGGGTGCTTAGCTGCCCCCGTATTGCACCGACGACACTTTAGGGAACACTAACGCATTCAGTTCTGACTGCCGCTAAACACAAACATGTCGGCACAATTCCCTGTAAACTTGTAGAAATGTCGCGCTACTTCCCCTTTAAGGCTTAGACTGCCATTGTCCTGGAGGGTCTAATAGGAGAGACAGGTTGTGGGGGGGGGGGGGGCCATTGTCCTGGGGGTCTAATAGGAGAGGACAGGTTGTGGGGGGGGGGGGGGGGGTGCCATTGGCCTGGAGGGTCTAATAGGAGAGACAGGTTTGTGGGGGGGGGGGGGGGTGCCATTGTGCCTGGAGACGTCTAATAGGAGAGGCAGGTTGTGGGAGGGGGGGGGGTGCCATTGTCCTGGAGGCGTCTAATAGGAGAGGACAGGTGTGGGGTGGGGGGGGTGGGTGCCCATTGTCCATGGAGGTCTAAATTAGGAGAGGCAGGTGTGTGGGAGGGGGGGGGGGCTGCCATTGCCTGGAGGGTCTAATAGGAGAGACAGGTTGTTGGGGGGGGGGGGCGGTGTGCCATTGTCCTGGAGGGTCTAATAGGAGAGGGCAGGTTGTGGGAGGGGGGGGGCTGCCATTGTCCTGGAGGGTCTAATAGGAGAGACAGGTTGTGGGGGGGGGGGGGTGCCATTGTCCTGGAGGGTCTAATAGGAGAGACAGGTTGTGGGGGGGGGGTGCCATTGTCCTGGAGGGTCTAATAGGAGAGACAGGTTGTGAGGGGGGGGGTGCCATTGTCCTGGAGGGTCTATAGGAGAGACAGGTTGTGGGGGGGGTGCCATTGTCCTGGAGGCGTTCTAATAGGAGAGAGATTGTGGGGGGGGGGTACAATTATCCTGGAGGGTCTAATAGAAAAGACAGGTTGTGGGGGGGGGGGTACAATTGTCCTATAGGGCCTAATAGAAGAGACAGGTTTGTGGGGGGGGTACAATTGTACTGGAAAGACAAGTTGGGGGGGGGTGCCATTGTCCTGGAGGGTCTAATAGGAGAGACAGATGTGAAGGGGGGGTACCATTGTCCTGGAGGGTCTAATAGGAGAGACAGATGTGAAGGGGGGGTACCATTGTCCTGGAGGGTCTAATAGGAGAGAAAGGTTGTGGGGGGGGGGTGCCATTGTCCTGGAGGGGTCTAATAGGAGAGAGATTGTGGGGGGGGGGTACAATTATCCTGAGGGTCTAATAGAAAAGACAGGTTGTGGGGGGGGGGGTACAATTGTCCTATAGGGCCTAATAGAAGAGACAGGTTGTGGGGGGGGTACAATTGTACTGGAAAGACAAGTTGGGGGGGGTGCCATTGTCCTGGAGGGTCTAATAGGAGAGACAGATGTGAAGGGGGGGTACCATTGTCCTGGAGGGTCTAATAGGAGAGACAGGTTGTTTGGGGGGGGTACAATTGTACTGGAAAGTTGGGGAGGGTTGCCATTATCCTGGAGGCCCTAATAGGAGACACAAGGGAGAATCCTCAGAAGATATTGGGGTTCCTGTATTGGTGTAACAGGGTACAGGGATATAATATTGTGCCCAGAATATTCCGGGTGTATTTGGGTGGGAGCTGCCATACTGCTTCCCTGACAAAGGGAACAAATATAATATATAACGGTACAAATAAGGGAATAGGGAGCCATGACAGTGTGAGTCTGTAGCCCTGAGCTTAATGTACGGAATTAATATAAAGCACAAACATAACGCTACTGAGAAATAAAATCATATTTTTCTATCTGTACCTGGCTGCTCTGTCCCTGCGTACTCTGGGAGTTACAGTTCCACTCTACGGGGGGGGGGGCTTTATGGGCACAAGGTGGCCACATGGTGCTCAATAGAATAGTGCCCCAGGCCAGGGCATTTTTCAGTGAAGAAGGGCATCATCGGGGGGGGGGGGGCTTAGACTAGTGATTATGGAGGGCACCTAACAAACTGGCACCCCGCCGTCATTGTCCAGGCAGTCCAATAGGAAAGACAGGTTGGGGGGGGTGTCATTGTCCAGGCAGTCCAATAGGAAAGACAGGTTGGGGGGTGTCATTGTCCAGGCAGTCCAATAGGAAAGACAGGTTGGGGGGGGTGTCATTGTCCAGGCAGTCCAATAGGAAAGACAGTTGGGGGGTGTGTCATTGTCCAGACAGTCCAATAGGAAAGACAGGTTGGGGGGGTGTCATTGTCCAGACAGTCCGATAGGAAAGACAGGTTGGGGGGTGTCATTGTCCAGGCAGTCCAATAGGAAAGACAGGTTGGGGGGTGTGTCATTGTCCAGACAGTCCAATAGGAAAGACAGGTTGGGGGGGGTGTCATTGTCCAGACAGTCCAATAGGAAAGACAGGTTGGGGGTGTGTCATTGTCCAGACAGTCCGATAGGAAAGACAGGTTGGGAGGGGGGGTGTCAGGAAAGACAGGTTGGGGGGGGGGGGGGGTGTCATTGTCCAGACAGTCCAATAGGAAAGACAGGTTGGGAGGGGGGGTGTCAGGAAAGACAGTCCAATAGGAAAGACAGATTTGTCCCTTTCTGCTGTCCTTGTCCTCTTCCCGGTTCTCTTCTGTTCTCCCCTTCTTTACCTAAAACAACTCTAGAACTGAGCCTATGGCTGGTGTACACTAGCTGTGTGTGCAGCACTCATACACAGGGAACACAATATTCCTGCTTGTGCCAGGCGGCTACTGCCAGCCATCCTTCCCAGAAGCCTGAGTGCGCTGTTGGCACTGCAGAGCCCGCACTTTATTGAGATGGGCGAGTGTTGCCACTAGGGGCGCTGCACGGGAGAAACACAAATAGACCAATAAGGGAGAAGATCTGGCGCTTTCCCATACAGAGTGTCCGAGTCAATAGAACCGGCCTATAGAGTAAAGCCTGTAAAGGAGTTAAGTCTCCCTGTTAGACTGCCCCGGGCTAATGTGAATATGTCTCTCGCGCTTCTCCAATCAGTCATCAATGCCGAACATTCGAGATTCATAAAACTTTGTGACTTTTTTAGACTAAAATTCACCGCAGGTTTGAAAAATTCTGAACATTTTGTGTAAAAAAAAAAAAGCAAAATTCAAAACTTTCCTACGATCAACTTACAAATTCTTGTGACCGTTAATAAATACATCGTTGATTGAATTTTTTGAATTAAAAAAAAAACTCTCGGGAGTTTATGCGAGTTTCTAAAAACAAAAAAAATCCGGTTTAGATTTTTCTTGCCAAATTTCACAACTGGGAAACGTTGAGGAGCTTTTTCTCTCGTTGCCGGACAACTCTTAGGGGGCACTGACTGTCGGATTTTTTTTCTGATTCGAATTGTTAGCGCTAAAAGTCATGGGAAAAAAAGTGCAACTTTTTCAAGATTTACTATGCATCCATAGGGACCCTTAGATTGTAAGCTCACTGGGGCAGGGACTGATGGGAATGGGATAGGGACCTTAGATTGTAAGCTCACTGGGGCAGGGGCTGATGGGAATGGGATAGGGACCTTAGATTGTAAGCTCACTGGGGCAGGGGCTGATGGGAATGGGATAGGGACCTTAGATTGTAAGCTCAACTGGGGCAGGGGACTGATGGGAATGGGATAGGGGCCTTAGATTGTAAGCTCACTGGGGCAGGGGCTGATGGGAATGGGATAGGGACCTTAGATTGTAAGCTCACGGGGCAGGGAATGATGGGAATGGGATAGGGACCTTAGATTGTAAGCTCACTGGGGCAGGGCTGATGGGAAAATGGAATAGGGACCTTAGATTGTAAGCTCACTGGGGCAGGGGCTGATGGGAATGGGATAGGGACCTTAGATTGTAAGCTCACACTTGTGGGGCAGGGACTGATGGGAATGGGATAGGGACCTTAGATTGTAAGCTCACTGGGGCAGGGGCTGATGGGAATGGGATAGGGGACCTTAGATTGGGCTCAGCGGGCTCCTGGGAGCTAGGGATAGGGCCTTAGATTGTAAGCTCACTGGGGCAGGGGCTGATGGGAATGGGATAGGGACCTTAGATTGTAAGCTCACTGGGCAGGGGCTGATGGAATGGGATAGGGGCCTTAGATTGTAAGCTTCACTGGGCAGGGGCTGATGGGAATGGGATAGGGACCTTAGATTGTAAGCTCAACTGGGGGCAGGGACTGATGGGAATGGGATAGGGACCTTAGATTGTAAGCTCACTGGGGGCAGAGTGGCTGATGGGGAATGGGGATAGGGGACCTTAGATTGTAAGCTCACTGGGGCAGGGGCTGATGGGAATGGGATAGGGACCTTAGATTGTAAGCTCACTGGGCAGGGGCTGATGGGAATGGATAGGGACCTTAGATTGTAAGCTCACGGGGCAGGGGCTGATGGGAATGGATAGGGACCTTAGATTGTAAGCTCACTGGGGCAGGGGCTGATGGGAATGGGATAGGGACTCTTAGATTGTAAGCTCACTGGGGGCAGGGGCTGATGGGAATGGAGATAGGGACCTTAGATTGTAAGCTCACTGGGGCAGGGGCTGATGGGAATGGGTATAGGGACCTTAGATTGTAAGCTCACTGGGGGCAGGGGCTGATGGGAATGGGATAGGGACCTTAGATTGTAAGCTCACTGGGGCAGGGGCTGATGGGAATGGGATAGGGACCTTAGATTGTAAGCTCACTGGGGCATGGGGCTGATGGGAAGGGATAGGGACCTTAGATTGTAAGCTCACTGGGCAGGACTGATGGGAATGGATAGGGACCTTAGATTGTAAGCTCACTGGTGGGGCAGGGACTGATGGAAATGGGATAGGGACCTTAGAGTGTAAGCTCACTGGGCAGGGGCTGATGGGAATGTGATAGGACCTTAGATTGTAAGCTCACTGGGGCAGGGACTGATGGGAATGGGATAGGGACCTTAGATTGTAAGCCTCACTGGGACAGGGACTGAATGGGAATGGGATAGGGACCTTAGATTGTAAGCTCACTGGGGCAGGGACTGTGGGAATGGGATTAGGGACCTTAGATTGTAAGCTCACTGGGGCAGGGGCCTGATGGGAATGGGATAGGGACCTTAGATTGTAAGCTCACTGGGCAGGGACTGATGGGAATGGGATAGGGACCTTAGATTGTAAGCTCACTGGGGCAGGGACTTGATGGGAATGGGAATAGGGACCTGGTTAGATTGTAAAACTCACTGGGGGCAGGGAACTGATGGGCAATGGGGATGGGAACCTTAGATTGTAAGCTCACTGGGGCAGGGGCTGATGGAAATGGGATAGGGACCTTAGATTGTAAGCTCACTGGGGCAGGGGCTGGATGGGAATCGGATAGGGCCTTAGAAGTGTAAGCTCACGTGGGGCAGGGGCTGATTGGGATGGGATAGGGACCCCTTAGAATTGTAAGCTGCACTGGGGCATGGGTCTAGTGGGATGGGATTTAGGGACCTTAGAATTGTAAGCTCAGCTGGGCAGGGTTATGAAATGGGAATGGATAGGGACTTGATTGTAAGCTCACTGGGGGCAGGGACTGATGGGAATGGGATAGGGACTTAGATTGTAAGCTCACTGGGGCAGGGACTGATGGGAATGGGATAGGGACCTTAGATTGTAAGCTCACTGGGGCAGGGACTGATGGGAATGGGATAGGGACCTTAGAGTGTAAGCTCACTGGGGCAGGGACTGATGGGAATAAATGAGGGATAGTAACAATAAGACTGTAGCAGCACAAGATAGTGTAACATAGAACACAACACAGAGTGTGACCCCCCAGTGCATCGGGGCTGGAGATGGCTACGCCGCTGGCCGCACTGGTACAGCATTGTTATATAAGACAGGAGAAGCCTTGTGTGGCACTGACATAATCCCACTGGGCAGGACAATGGGGCCCAACTGTGTAAGTACCATGATGTGGGCAGGGAGAGAGAACTCTTCAGAAACTGTCAGCTAGAATTAAAGTGGCAGCCACTGGCACTTCCATGTATCTATCTATCTATCTATCTATATATATATACACACTTTCAGGAGCCTCCTCCCCTGCCCTTACATTGGGGGGTATCCCTGCCCCTACCATTCATTTACTGGGCTCTTTCCTATCTGTGACTGTCTGTGGCCCCTTCCAGCAGCCCCCCATTCCCTCCCTACAGCTCCCTGTTACAGCCCCCCATTCCCTCCTTACAGCTCCCTGTTACAGCCCCCCATTCCCTAACAGCTCCCTGTTACAGCCCCCCATTCCCTCCTAAGCTCCCTGTTACAGCCCCCATTCCCTCCTTAAGCTCCCTGTTACAGCGCCCCCATTCCCTCCCTACAAAGCTCCTGTTACAGCCCCTCCAATTCCTCTTACAGCTTGCCTGTTACAGCCCCCCATTCCCCGTCCTTACAGCTCCCTGTTTACAGCCCCCATTTTCCCCTCCTACAGCTACCTGTTACAGCCGCCCCTTCCGTCCTTACAGCTCCCTGTTACAGCCCCACCATTTCCCTCCCTAACAGCCCCTTTACAGCCCCCCATTCCCTCCTTACAAGGCTCGCCTGTTCCAGCCCCCCATTCCTCCTTACAGCTCCTGTTAGCAGCCCCCCATTCTCGTCCCTACAGCTCCCTGTTACAGCCCCCCATTCCTCCTTAACAGCTCCTGTTACAGCCCCGCATTCCCCTCCCTACAGCTCCCTGTACAGCACCCCATTCCTCAGTCTTACAGCTCGCCTGTTACAGCCCCCATCCTCCCTACAGCTCTTCCCTGTTAGCAGCCCCGCCATTCCCTCCCTACAGCTCCCTGTTACAGCCCCCCATTCCCGTTTCTTTATCTTAGTCTCCTGTTATCTGTCCCTTCCCATTCTCTCCTTACAGTCTTCTCTGTACTATGGTCTCTTCTCCTATGTTCCTCTCTCTATTCTATGCTTCTCTCTTGTACATGTCCTTTCTCGCCATCTCTCCTTCTTATTAATCAGTTCTTTCGCCTGTTACTAAGTCCCTCCTCATCTCTCTCTCTCGCCCTGTTTATCAGCCCCCATCCTTCTCTACAGCCCCGTACAGCCCTCTCTCATCTCTCCTACAGCCCCGATATATCCTCCTTCATTCTCCTCCCTATCAGCTCCTCTGATTCAGACCCCCATTCCCTCGCCCTACAGCCTTCCCTGTTACAGCCCCCATTCCCTCCCCTAACAGCTCCGCTGTTACAGCCGCCCCATTCCTCCTTACAGCTCCCCTGTTTACAGACCCGCCATTCCATCCTCACAGCTCCTGTTACAGCCCCCCATTCCCTCCTTACAGCTCCCTGTTAGCAGCCCCCCCATTCCTCCCTACAGCTTCCCTGTTACAGCCCCTCCATTCCCCTCCTTACAGCTCCCTGTTACAGCCGCCGACCCCGGTTTTTATCTAATAAAGCCTCCCCCCCCTCTCATTTCCTCCCTACTAGCTCCCTGACAGTCCCCCATTCCTCCCTAACAGCTCCCTGTTACAGCCCCACCATTCCCTCCTACAGCTCCCTGTTACAGCCCCCCATTTCCCTCCTCTTTACAGCTCCCTGTTTAAGCCCCCGCCATTCCCTCCCTACAGCCTCGCTGTTACAGCCCCCATTCCCTCCCTAGCAGCTCCCTGTTAGCAAGCCCACCCATTCCCTCCTTACAGCCTCCCTGTTACAGCCGCCGCATTCCCATCCCTACAGCTCCGCTGTTACAGGCCCCCCATTCCCGTCCCCTACAGCTCCCTGTTACAGCCCCCCCATTCCCTGCCCTACAGCTCCGCTGTTACAGCCCCCCACATTCCCTCCCTACAGCTCCCTGTTACAGCCCCCCATTCCCTCCCTACAGCTCCCTGTTACAGCGCCCAGCCTTCCCTTCCCTACTACAGCTCCCTGTTACAGCCCCCCATTCCGCTCCCTACAGCTCCCTGTTAGCAGCCCGCCGCATTCCCTCCCTACAGGCTCCCTGTTTACAGCCCGCCAATTCCCATCCCTACAGCTCCCCTGTTACAGCCCCCCATTCCCTCCTTAACAGCTCCTGTTAACAGCGCCCCCATTCCCTCCTACATAGCTCCCTGTTACCAGCCCCCTCCATCCTCCCTACAGCTCCCTGTTACAGCCCCTCCATTCCCTCCCTACAGCTCCCTGTTACAGACGCCGCCAATTCCCATCCCTTACAGCTTCCCTGTTACACAAGCCCCGCATTCCCTCCTTAGCAGCTCCTGTTACAGGCCCCCCATTCCCATCCCTACAGCTCCTGTTTACAAGCCGCCCCTTCCCGTCCTTACAGCTCCCTGTTACGCCCGCCCATTCGCTCCCTACAGAGCTCCCCTGTTACAGCCCACATTCCCTCCTTACAGCTCCGCTGGTTACGCCCCCCCATTCCCTGCATTACAGCTCCCCTGTTCAGCCGCCCCATTCCCTCCCTCAGGGGGCTCCCTGTTACAGCCCCCCCATTTCCTCCTTACAGCTCCCTGTTACAGCCCCCCCATTCCGCTCCTTACAGCTCCATGTTAGCAGCCCCCCATTCCCCTCCTTAAGCTCCCTGTTACAGCCCCCCATTCCGCTCCTTACAGCTTCCCTGTTTACAGCCCCGTCGCCATTCCCCTCCTACAGCTCCCTATTACAGCCCTCCAATTCCCTCGCCTACAGCTCCCTGTTACAGCCCCACCATCCCAGTCCTTACAGCTGCCTGTTAACAGCCCCCTCCATTCCGCCTCCTTACAGCTCCCTGTTTTACAGCCCCCGACCATTCCGCATTCCCTACAGCTCATGCTCTCCTCAGTCAGCTCCGCTCTCGCTCTCCCACCCACTTCTTCCCTCTTTCGCTCACTCGACAGCTCCCCACCCTCCCAGGCTCGCCCTGGTTTCACAGCCCCCCATTCCCCATGTCCCTACAGTCCCTGTTACAGCCCCCTCCAATTCCCTCACCTACAGCTCGCCGTACAAGCCCCCCGCATTCCCTCCTAGCAGCTCCCTGTTACAGCCCCCCCATTCCCTCCTTAACAGCTCCTGTTACAGCCCCCCCATTCCCTTCCCCTACAGCTCCTGTTACAGCCGCCCCCTTCCCTCCCTACAGCTCCGCTGTTTACAGCGCCCCATTTCCCTCCCTACAGCTCCTGTTACAGGCCCCCCATTCCCTCGTACAGCTCCCTGTTACAGCCCCGCCATTCTCCAGTCCCTAAACAGCTCCCTGTTACAGCCCCGCATTCCCTCCTACAGCTTCCCTGTTTACAGACCCTCCATTCCTCCCTACAGCTCCCTGTTACAAGCCCCACCATTCCCTCCCTTACAGCTCCCTGTTACAGCCCCCCATTCCCTCCTACAGCCTCGCCTGTTAGCAGCCCCCCATTCCCTCCCTTACAGGCTCCCTGTTACAGCCCGCCCCATTCCGCTCCCTACAGCTCCCTGTTACAGCCCCCCATTCCCTCCCTGAAGCAGTCCCTGTTAGCCAGCCCCCCATCCTCCGCTAACAGCTCCCTGTTAGCAGCCTCCCCAAATTCCTCCTTACAGCTCCCTGTTACAGCCCCCCATTCCCTCCCTACAGCTCCCTGTTACAGCCCCCCATTCCCTCCCTACAGCTCCCTGTTACAGACCCCCATATCTGCCTTCCCCCATTTCCCAACCCCAAAGGCACAACATCCCCTACCCACACATCTGTATGTTTGCCCTTACTTAAGATGGCCGCTGTAACCAGTCCGGACGCGCCAACAATTAGGCGGGAACATTTCTGCGCCTCAGTTCTGGGAAGGCACATCCGGTCTGTTCCGGAAGTGACGTCTTTTCGCTCTGCATTTTTTCTCTCGCTGTCGCGTTTTTGTTGTCGTGTTCTCTCTGCTCCTCAAGGTAAGTCCGTATCATGGGTAGCAGGGGCCTGGGAAACCCTGTGTAATTACTGGGGGGCAGGGGCCTGGGAAACCCTGTGTAATTACTGGGGGCAGGGGCCTGGGAAACCCTGTGTAATTACTGGGGGGCAGGGGCCTGGGAAACCCTGTGTAATTACTGGGGGGCAGGGGCCTGGGAAACCCTGTGTAATTACTGGGGGGCAGGGGCCTGGGAAACCCTGTGTAATTACTTGGGGAGCAGGGGCCTGGGAAACCCTGTGTAATTAATAGATAATGGGGGGAGCAGGGGCCTGGGAAACCCTGTGTAATAGATAATAATGGGGGGGCAGGGACCTGGGAAACCCTGTGTAGTAGATAATGGGGGGCAGGGGCCAGGGAAACCCTGTGTAATTGAAAATAATGGGGGGGGCAGGGGCCTGGGAAACCCTGTGTAATAGATAATAATGGGGGTCTGGGAAACCCTGTGTAATTGAAAATAATGGGGGAGCAGGGACCTGGGAAACCCTGTGTACTAGATAATGGGGGTGCAGGGGCCTGGGAAACCCTGTGTAGTAGATAATGGGGGTGCAGGGGCCAGGGAAACCCTGTGTAATTGAAAATAATGGGGGGGCAGGGGCCTGGGAAACCCTGTGTAATAGATAATAATGGGGGTCTGGGAAACCCTGTGTAATTGAAAATAATGGGGGAGCAGGGGCCTGGGAAACCCTGTGTAGTAGATAATGGGGGTGCAGGGGCCTGGGAAACCCTGTGTAGTAGATAATGGGGGTGCAGGGGCCAGGGAAACCCTGTGTAGTAGATAATGGGGGTGCAGGGGCCTGGGAAACCCTGTGTAGTAGATAATGGGGGTGCAGGGGCCAGGGAAACACTGTGTAGTAGATAATGGGGGTGCAGGGGCCTGGGAAACCCTGTGTAGTAGATAATGGGGGTGCAGGGGCCAGGGAAACACTGTGTCATTGAAAATAATGGGGGGGCAGGGGCCAGGGAAACCCTGTGTAATTGAAAATAATGGGGGGGGCAGGGGCCTGGGAAACCCTGTGTAGTAGATAATGGGGGTGCAGGGGCCTGGGAAACCCTGTGTAATAGATAATGGGGGAGCAGGGGCCAGGGAAACCCTGTGTAGTAGATAATGGGGGTGCAGGGGCCAGGGAAACCCTGTGTAATTGAAAATAATGGGGGTCTGGGAAACCCTGTGTAATTGAAAATAATGGGGGAGCAGGGGCCTGGGAAACCCTGTGTAATAGATAATGGGGGGCAGGGACCTGGGAAACCCTGTGTAGTAGATAATGGGGGTGCAGGGGCCTGGGAAACCCTGTGTTAGTAGATAATGGGGGTGCAGGGGCCAGGGAAACACTGTGTAGTAGATAATGGGGGTGGCAGGGGCCAGGGAAACCCTGTGTAGTAGATAATGGGGGTGCAGGGGCCAGGGAAACACTGTGTAGTAGATAATGGGGGTGCAGGGGCCTGGGAAACCCTGTGTAGTAGATAATGGGGGTGCAGGGGCCAGGGAAACACTGTGTCATTGAAAATAATGGGGGGGGCAGGGGCCAGGGAAACCCTGTGTAATTGAAAATAATGGGGGAGCAGGGGCCTGGGAAACCCTGTGTAATAGATAATGGGGGGCAGGGACCTGGGAAACCCTGTGTAGTAGATAATGGGGGTGCAGGGGCCAGGGAAACACTGTGTAGTAGATAATGGGGGTGCAGGGGCCTGGGAAACCCTGTGTAGTAGATAATGGGGGTGCAGGGGCCAGGGAAACACTGTGTCATTGAAAATAATGGGGGTGCAGGGGCCAGGGAAACCCTGTGTAATTGAAAATAATGGGGGGCAGGGACCTGGGAAACCCTGTGTAGTAGATAATGGGGGTGCAGGGGCCTGGGAAACCCTGTGTAGTAGATAATGGGGGTGCAGGGGCCAGGGAAACACTGTGTAGTAGATAATGGGGGTGCAGGGGCCTGGGAAACCCTGTGTAGTAGATAATGGGGGTGCAGGGGCCAGGGAAACACTGTGTAGTAGATAATGGGGGTGCAGGGGCCAGGGAAACACTGTGTAGTAGATAATGGGGGTGCAGGGGCCTGGGAAACCCTGTGTAGTAGATAATGGGGGTGCAGGGGCCAGGGAAACACTGTGTCATTGAAAATAATGGGGGGGCAGGGGCCAGGGAAACCCTGTGTAATTGATAATAATGGGGGCTGGGAAACCCTGTGTAATTGATAATAATGGGGGGGCAGGGGCCTGGGAAACCCTGTGTAATTGATAATAATGGGGGGCAGGGGCCTGGGAAACCCTGTGTAATTGATAATAATGGTAGAGCAGGGGCCTGGGAAACCCTGTGTAATTACTAGAGCTTGCCCGTTTCAGTCCAGCTTTCTGCCCCCAATGGCCGACAGTGATGACGAATACGATCGCAGGAGGAGGGACAAGTTCCGGCGGGAGAGAAGCGACTATGACCGATCCAGGGAAAGGGAGGAGAGGAGGAGGGACGACTGGAGCGACCGGTAAGGCTGACCCGACGTGCGGGGCCCATGGGGGAATGGCTCGGCCGCACAGTTACTAGCAGCCATTTGGGGCATCTCTTTGGAAACAAAATCTTATTGGTTGCTGGGGGCTTTTAGACTAACGCTCCTTCCCACCTTGCCCCTCTAGAGAATGGGATCGTGGGAGAGAGAGGCGGAGCCGCGGAGAGTACAGAGACTATGAAAGCAGGAGCCGCAGAGAGAGGTTTTCCCCCCAACGGCACGATCTCAGCCCCCCCCAGAAACGCATGAGAAGAGACTGGTGAGTGTCGGGGGCATTATTATAGCCTTCACTATAGGGCAAGGAGCTGTGGGATAGGGCCTGTCCATCCCTCTCTCCTGCCCCAACCGGATGTCTCTCGGGGATGTCTCATAAATGGGCTGGAACCTGCCAACATGGTCGGTAGGGAACAAGCGGCCAGTCTTGCCCAATGCTTTGCCATGGTTACATACTGAAAGCTAATTTACAGGGGCAGTTCAACTTAACTTTCAGTATGCTATCAAATGGCCAGTTCTAAGCAACTTTTCAATTGGTCTTCATTATTGATTCCCTTTTCTCTGTAATAATAAAACAGTACCTGTACTTGATCCCAACTAAGATATAATTACCCCTTATTGGGGCAGAACAGCCCTATTGGGTTTATTTCATGGTTAAATGATTCCCTTTTCTCTGTAATAATAAAACAGTACCTGTACTTGATCCCAACTAAGATATAATTACCCCTTATTGGGCCAGAACAGCCCTATTGGGTTTATTTAATGGTTAAATGATTCCCTTTTCTCTGTAATAATAAAACAGTACCTGTACTTGATCCCAACTAAGATATAATTACCCCTTATTGGGCCAGAACAGCCCTATTGGGTTTATTTACTGGTTAAATGATTCCCTTTTCTCTGTAATAATAAAACAGTACCTGTACTTGATCCCAACTAAGATATAATTACCCCTTATTGGGGCAGAACAGCCCTATTGGGTTTATTTCATGGTTAAATGATTCCCTTTTCTCTGTAATAATAAAACAGTACCTGTACTTGATCCCAACTAAGATATAATTACCCCTTATTGGGGCAGAACAGCCCTATTGGGTTTATTTCATGGTTAAATGATTCCCTTTTCTCTGTAATAATAAAACAGTACCTGTACTTGATCCCAACTAAGATATAATTACCCCTTATTGGGGGCAGAACAGCCCCTATTGGGTTTATTTCATGGTTAAATGATTCCCTTTTCTCTGTAATAATAAAACAGTACCTGTACTTGATCCCAACTAAGATATAATTACCCCTTATTGGGGGCAGAACAGCCCTATTGGGTTTATTTCATGGTTAAATGATTCCCTCTTCTCTGTAATAATAAAACAGTACCTGTACTTGATCCCAACTAAGATATAATTACCCCTTATTGGGGGCAGAACAGCCCTATTGGGTTTATTTCATGGTTAAATGATTCCCTTTTCTCTGTAATAATAAAACAGTACCTGTACTTGATCCCAACTAAGATATAATTACCCCTTATTGGGGGCAGAACAGCCCTATTGGGTTTATTTCATGGTTAAATGATTCCCTCTTCTCTGTAATAATAAAACAGTACCTGTACTTGATCCCAACTAAGATATAATTACCCCTTATTGGGGGCAGAACAGTCCTATTGGGTTTATTCAGTATTTAAATACTTTTTAGCAGACTTAAGTTACCCAGAACACCTGTAGTTATTTTCATTTATCAGTTTGAATGAAATCAGTTTTTCATTCAAACCACTCCCTGGTAACTAAGGTAATTTGGATCCTAGCAACTGAAACTCCAAGCTGGAGAGCTGCTGCACAAAAACTGAAATAATTACAAAACTACAAATAATAACAAATGAAGACCAATTACAAATGATCTCAGAATATCTCTCTACATCCTACTAAAAGTTAACTCATCGGTGCACAACCCGTTTAAGATGAAATCTTTTTGCTCCAGGGATGACCATGGCTCGGACCCATACCACAGTGGCTATGATATGCCCTACTCCAGTGCAGCCGGCGGCCCGGGGTATGGTCCCCCCCAGCCTTGGGGACATCCAGAAATACACGTTATGCAGCATCATGGCATTCCTATCCAGGCCAGGTAACTGACCCAGTTGGTTAGGGGCTTATACATGGATGTGTTTTGGGGAGGAGTTACTAATGACATCTTCTCTCCTCCTCCAGACTTGGGAACTTGCACGAGGTGGATCTGGGGACCCCGGCCCCCATTATGAAGACCTTTAAAGAGTTCCTGCTCTCCCTGGAAGACTCGGTGGATGAGACGGAGGCGGTAAAGCGCTACAACGATTACAAGATTGATTTCCGGCGGCAGCAGATGCAGGAGTTCTTCCTCGCGCACAAAGATGAGGAGTGGTACGTAGCGCTCCCTTATACCCCTCTTCCTCCTCTTCTTGCCTCTGTCTGCACTCTCTTGCCTTATTCCCACTCTCCTGTGCAACGTTAGCCTTAAAGGGGTTGTTGAGCTTTCAATTAACTTTCAGTACGACATAGACATTCATAGTCTGAGACAATTTGCAATTGGTCTTCATTTTTTATTTTTTGTGGATTTTCAGTTAATTCACTTCAGCTCTGTAGTTTGGTATTTTAGCAGCTATCTGGTTGCTAGGGTCTTGTCTACCTTAGTAACCAGGCAGTGGTTAGAATGAGAGACTGAAATATGAATAGGAGAGGGACTGAATATAAAGATAAGGGCGAAGACACGTGGTGCGATTGGTCGCCACGACTTATTGTGCCGGTTTACTGCTGTAGAGTAACACGCCAGATGCTGCAACTGATCGTATTTAGTTTACATTGGTCCCATTACTTTTGAAAGAAAAAAAAAAGTTGCAGCGACTAATTGCCCTGTGTGCCTTTGACCCTAAGGAATAGGCAGTAACAATAGAACTGGAGCCTCGCAGAGCAAAAATGTTTGGGGGTCAGTGACCCCCATTTGAAAGCTGGAATGATATAGAGGAGGAAGGCAAATATTTCGAAAACTGTAGCAAATAAATAATGAAGACCAGCTGCAAAGTTGCCAAGAATAGGACATTCTATATAACGTACTGAAAGTTAATTTAAAGCTGAACCCGCCCCTTTCAACATATTACAGTCCATTACAGTTCCGCCAATGAAGGAACCGCGCAGGTAGCAGTAAAAAAGAAAAAAAAAACCCAGGGTAAAAGTCTTGCTGTTCAGCAGCTCTCCAGTTTGGAATTTCAGCAGCTATTTGGTTGCTAGGGTCTTGTTTACCTTAGCAACCAGGCAGTGGCGTGAATTTGAGACTGGGATATTAATAAAAGAGGGACTAAATAGAAAAACAAGGAATTTAAAGTAACAATAAAAATAACATCATAGCCTCATAGAGCAATAGTTTTTTTTCAGCTAACTGGGTCAGTGACCCCAGTAGGAAAGCTTGGAGAGATTTAGACGAAGTAATAATTAAAAGAAAAAACAACTAACATAATGAAGACCAATAGCAAAGTTGCTAGGAATAGTACATTCTTTAACATACCAAAAGTTATCTTAAAGGTGAACCCACCCCTTTAATAAGGGCCATAATATCTGCTGCTTTATTCTCCAATTTGTTAGTGTGAGTGCTGCGTCTGATAGTAGCCCAGTAGTATTTGGCTACTCCCACCCTCTGGGAACGAGCCACAAGCCATTGCCTATAATACCATGTTTGTATAGAGCGCAACATGGAGCCCGTTGGGAGGGCTACTTAAATGTGGGTTGGTTACCTTTAAGTTAACCTTTAGTATGTTATAGATTGGTGCATCCCTACTTCTGCCTCTCTCCAGCTTTCAAATGGGGGGTCACCCACCCCGGCAGCCAATAACTATTGCTCTGTGAGGCCTTCCCTGTTCATATACCAGCTTCTCATTCAAGCCACTCCCTGGTTGCTAAGGTAACTTAGGCCCTAGCAACCAGATAGCTGCACAACTGCAGACCAAAAACTGAAATAATGATAAATGAAGACCAATTGCAAATTGTTTCAGAATATTACTCTGTACATCCTGCTAAAAGTTAACAGCCCCTTTAAACTAACCCCCAGTGTTCTAGAACAGGATTCTGCTCATGTGACTGTTCCAGACAGTCAGGTTTTCATTTGTTGCTATGATGGTTACCAACCTGGCAGTTTCCCTGGTAACCACTATTGGTCTCTCCTCCCTGCCGGCTTTTTCCCTTCCTTTTCTCTTCCCTCATCCATCCCTCTGACGTGCAACTCCCAGCACCCTTTCCTAGCTGTAGGAGCTCCTGTGTATATCAAATAAAGCTGTAATTGTATTTATGTATATTTGTATTTTTTTTTTTTTGTTTTCTTTCTACTTAACCAAAACTGCACTTTTCTCCTTCTCTGAAGCCGCTCGAGTTTAAGGAATCCTCCTCCTGCCGCCAACATGTTTTTTTTTTCGTTTTTATTTTTCTGTTCGTGATTTTTTTTTTTTTTTTCCGGTGTCAGTGAGTCAGGTGTTTTTTATTTTCATTAGCTTTCCAATGTTCTAGGGCCTAGCTAGTCAGCGCGCTCTCAGGGAAACACCACTCTGGTTTATAAACATCCCCCGAAACCTAAAATAGAACCCTGTGGAAATTGGTGAAACTATAAAGTTATTGTTCCAAGTCTCTTGCTCAGTGTGGACCAGGTAACCTATTTGGTGGTTAAGTCTGTTTTTTTATTTTTATGTTGTGGGGAGGGGGGTTGCGCTTGGGACTGCGACATTGGCGACTTCTGCTTGACTTATGGTTATACAGAAGAGTCTTGCTGGTTATTGGCTTAATCTTCACCTCTGCGCCTGTGATCAACATAAACCCAAATATGCAGCATTAGTCCCACCTAGAACCCTTTATTCTGCAGAAAGCTTTACCTGCCTGAGTAACAGCCCTAGAAGCTCCCTGTGTTTGTTTAAGATAGCAGCTACCATTTTAGCTTGCTCTCAGTAGCTTCCTGCTGCAGCTCTGGCTGCTGGTAGCTCAGATTACACACTGATGGGAGGGGGAGAGAGAAGCAAAGTGAGCAGACTGGTGCCGGTGCCTTGGATTTTTCTGAGAGCAGGAAGCCTGACACAGAAGAACATGTGACACAAAAGGAAATAAGAAATCCTGTGTTTCTTTTGATAGAGGACTCTCTACTAGAGGTTCTGTATGGGTCCATGTTGAATACAGGTGTATAGTGCCTCCCCCAGGCGTAAGTGGGCAGATTGTAGGTGCAGTATGAGGGTTTAGCTTATTGTGCAAAGAACACTCTGTATTATCTCTGTATTGGAGATGGAGCTGCTGTGTTTGCAGACAGGTACTTTGCTAGGTACGTCCTCCCCGGTTAAGCAAGAGAAACCCAGCAGTTTCATTAGAAAGGTGGGGAGGGGTTTATAGGATATTCTCCTAACGGGGATATGGGGGGGCAGTGGGAACTGTGCTCTGTTGCTTTTTCATGTTGTTCCTATGTCGATACAAGCTTGTAATTTTATTGTTCTCCATTTTGCCTCCTCATTCTTCCCCCCCCCCCCCCCCCCCTCCACTTGCACCTTTTCCTTTCCCCCCCAAGGTTCCGCTCCAAGTATCACCCAGATGAAGTGGGAAAGCATAAACAGGAATCCCAGGCTGCTCTGCGCAACCGGCTCAGTGCATTCATGTACCTCATGGAAAACAGCTGGTTAAATGAGGTGCAACTGGACATCGCTCAGTCTACAGCCATCATCAAGGTGTTGGACGCAGGTAGGGATGGGCCCACCTTTATGTGCTCCTCTCAGGCCTGTGCGCCCCCCAAGCTGACACTCGTGTGCCCCCTTTCTAACAGCCGTCATAAAGATGGAGGGGGGAACGGAAATCGACCTCAAGATTCTAGATGAGGAGGAGGAAGAGGCAAAGAGAGAGGCTGCAAAGAAAGAGGAAGCACGAGCGACCGAAGCTGAGAAGAAGGTGACGGAGGAGAAGGAACCCCCAGCCAAGGTGAGAGGCAGATGAACCCATAAGGGCAGGGGCCCGGGGTGGCAAATGTGTGAAAGGTTTGTGGGCTCATTCCATTTTGTTTGTAGCCTGAAAAAGACAAAGAAGCTGAAACTGAAGAGAAACCTGTAAAACCCGAGGAGGAGGAGGAAGAGAAGAAGGTAGAAAAGGAAGAGCCAGAGAGGGAAACGAGAAAGGTACAGATATAGGGAGGGAGGCGCTGGGTGTGCATGGGTAGCCTCAGTGCTTTATTCAGCTGTGTTGCCCCCTCAGCCTGGCACCAGGAAGCGCAAGAGAAGTGGCGACAGTGACGATGGGAGTGACTCTGAGTCCGACACTGAGACAGCAAGTCCTAAGCCAAAGGCGGAAACTCCCAGCCAGAACGGTCGGGGTAAGTGGGGATTTCTGTCATTTTGTCTCTTGGCCTAGAAGGAGCCTCTCTGCCTTACAGAACAGAGGTGCGGGCAACTGCCAAGTTACCCCCAGGGTGACTCTGGGGCAACGGGTGCAAATGTTTTTGCTTGCCAACAAATACTAACAATACGGCCTTATTGGTTTCCAGCCGAGGATACTCCGAAAAAGGAGGAAGAAACCGAAAAGCAGAAAGAGAAGCAGAAAGAAGACCCAGTGAAACCGCGGCCGCTGCACAAAACCTGCTCCATCTTTATGAGGAACATTCCTCCCAACATTTCCAAAGCAGAGATCACTGCGGTAAGAATCTACATGCCCACAGAGACTGACCCAGGGATGTCTGTTCTGTCAGACTGTCACTTATTGCTGTTACTGCCCCTGCCAGGCTGTCTCCCAATCACTGCTGCCTTACTCTGCCCTTGCCGGGCTTTCTCCCAGTCACTGCTGCCTTACTCTGCCCTTGCCGGGCTTTCTCCCAGTCACTGCTGCCTTACTCTGCCCTTGCCGGGCTTTCTCCCAGTCACTGCTGCCTTACTCTGCCCCTGCCGGGCTGTCTCCCAATCACTTGCTGCCTTACTCTGCCCCTGCCGGGCTGTCTCCCAATCACTTGCTGCCTTACTCTGCCCCTGCCGGGCTGTCTCCCAATCACTGCTGCCTTACTCTGCCCCTGCTGGGATGACCCAGTGCAAGGAAATACCATTAATGCCAACTGTGGTGCCATCGCAATGTCGCAATTCTCTGCTCCTTTACTTCCCCTTTAGCCATATGTGGTTCTTCCCAGTAGTGATTAATTCCCTTTAATGACAGCACTTTGTTTTTGGCTTTGCAGCTGTGCAAGAGGTATCCTGGCTTCATGAGGGTTGCGCTGTCTGAGCCCCAACCAGAGAGAAGGTGAGTTCTGTTGTGTTTGTATAGTACTGCAAATATACTGTTTCCCACAGCCCGGAGACAAAGCATTCCAGCACTAAATAACTTTTTTTTTTTTTTTTTTAGTTATTTTACTTTTTGTTTAGAAGCTCTACAGTTTGGCGTTTTAGCAGGTATCTGGTTGCTAGGGTCCAAATTACCTTAGCGACCAGATAGCAGTTTGAATGAAAGGATTGCAAAGGAATAGGAGAAGGCCTGAATAGAAAAACAAGTTATATATAGTAACGATAAAACTGTAGCCTCACAGAGCAGTAGTTTATTGGCTGCCGGGGTCAGTGACCCCCATTTGAAAGCTAAAAAAAGTTAGAAGTAAACGGCAAATAGATTAAGAATTATAAAAAATAATGAAGACCAATTGATAAGTTGCTTAGAAAAGGCAAGTCTATAACATACTTAATAATAAATGCAGGAATTCCCATCATTGCTGCACACGGATTAAATGTGAGTCTCTTCCCTTACGGCAGGTTTCTTCGGAAAGCATACGTGACGTTCGATCGCAGCGTCAACATCAAGGAGATCTGCTGGAGCGTGCAGAATATCCGGGTATGTACCTTGCCCCGCGGGCTGCCTGCCATTGGCCGTACGGTCCTCCCCCTCTTATCCCATTGCCTTATTTCTCTCCCCAGCTCCGTGAGTGTGAACTGAGTCCCGGGGTGAACAGAGACCTGACCTATCGAGTGCGGAATATAAACGGCATAACCATGCACCGCCCCATTGTGCGCAATGATATCAAGCTGGCAGCAAGGCTGATCCACGCTCTGGATGAGAGAGCTCTGCTGTGGGAGGGGGAGCAGGGGGACCAGGTGAGACACACATTCGAGTTTCATTGGGTTTGAGAAGTCACAGGTTTAACCCCTACATTAGACCCCCACTCCATGCACATAAGGATATAGATAGATATAGAGAGAGAACTGTATAGACAAATCTACACATACCTATATAGTCCTATTCTTTTAGGGCTTTGGGGTGCTCGGTTGGACAGGGGACTTAGGGCTTTGGGGTGCTCGGTTGGACTGGAACTGAGGGCTTTGGGGTGCTCGGTTGGACTGGAACTGAGGGCTTTGGGGTGCTCGGTTGGACGGGGACTGAGGGCTTTGGGGTGCTCTGTTCTAACCTCTGTGCCTCTTGCTTTGCTCCATCATATTCAGATGGTTTCAGCCCAGAATCCCATTCTGAAGAACATCACAGACTACCTTATTGATGAAGTGAACGCAGAGGAAGAAGAGCTCTTATTTAGTGCGGGAAGGACCCCTGAAACAGAGACCCCCAAGGAAGGGAACCCCACAGAGATCAGCGTGGAGCGGGACGAAAAGCTTATCAAGGTACTGCCATTTGTCCCAGCGCCGTGTAGCTGTGTGTATTGGGCTGGTACTGCCTCCACGGTGTGTATAGATGTGTCATGTACAGTGCAGGCACGGGACCTGTTATCCAGAATGCTCGGCACCTGGGGCTTTCCTGATAAGAGATCTTTCCATAATATAGATGTCCAATGATTTAAGCTTACTAAATTTATAAAAAAAAATTTCCCCCTACTTAGGTGCTGGATAAACTCCTATTTTACCTTCGTATTGTCCATTCTGTTGATTATTATAACACATGCGAGTACCCCAATGAGGATGAGATGCCAACGCGGTGTGGAATGATGCACGTGCGCGGCCCCCTGCCCCCCAACCGCGTGTCACATGGTGAAGGTACAGACCCCAGATATAGACTCTGCTCAGTGCTTCTTGTCTTGTAGTCTTAGTACTTACCTGTATTGCACAGGGGGGAGGTATTCGGAGAGGGAAGGTGGGTATCGGTGGAGAGATACTCGGTACCGTTATACAGAGAGGGGAGAAATACTCGGTACCATTATACAGAGAGGGGAGTGATATTCAGTACCGTTATACAGAGAGGGGAGAGATACTCAGTAGCGTTATACAGAGAGGGGAGGGATACTCAGTAGCATTATACAGAGAGGAGAGGGGAGATACTCAGTACCGTTATACAGAGAGGGGAGGGATACTCAGTAGCATTATACAGAGAGGAGAGGGGAGATACTCAGTACTGTTATACAGAGAGGGGAGATGACTTTTCTCACTTGTGGGCCTCCCCCTGGCAGTGGCCGAGTGGCAGAAGACCTTTGAGGAGAAGTTGTCGCCCCTGTTTGCGGTTCGGGAGACCCTGTCTGAGGAGGAGGCAGTGAAGATGGGGAAGAAGGACCCAGAACAGGAAGTGGAGAAGTTTGTGACGGCCAACACCCAGGAGCTGGGCAAGGAGAAGTGGCTGTGCCCCCTCAGCGGCAAGAAATTCAAGGTGCGTAGATTATTTCAGTGATAGGACGACTGGGCCGGGGGCTCCTGTTATGGGTCCGGGGCAATGGATCGTGGGGCATTTAGGGGGAAACCCACTGGAACTAATTGCCCCTTTGCCCCTAGGGACCGGAGTTTGTGCGCAAGCATATCTTCAACAAACATGGCGAGAAGATTGAGGAGGTGAAGAAGGAGGTGGCGTTCTTCAACAACTACCTGATCGACAGCAAGCGCCCCGCCCTCCCCGAGGTCAAACCCTTGCAGCCGCCAGTTGGTACAGCCGGGCAAGGTAAGTGCAGGCAGGTGAAACCACTGTATCCGTAGCTTCCCTCTGTCTCACCCCCTCACTGTGCTCTTTGTCTCTCTCCTTCAGCATTGGCCGCTGGGCTGCTGTACCCCCACCAGGGACCCCAAGCCCTCCTACCTTACGCCCAGCCGCGGCCCCCTGTGCTGGGATATGCAGGTGAGTAGCCCTAGCAGCCATAGTCTGCCGTACTGGTAGGAATGATAGGCAAATGCTAGTATGATGTAGTGAGTGATATTCAAAGACAATTTGCAGTTGGTCTTCATTTTTTATTTGTAGTTTTTTTTTAGTTAACTTTTTGTTCAGCAGCTCTGCAGTTTGGCGTTTCAGCAGCTATCTGGTTGCTAAGATCCAAATTACCTTAGCAACCAGGGAGTGGTTTGGAAGAGAGACTGGTATATGAATAAGAGAGGGGGTGAATAGAAGAAGTTACAAAAAGTAACAATTACAATAAAACTGGAGCCTCACAGAGCAGTAGGTTTTTGGCTGCTGGGGTCAGTGACCCCCATTTAAAAACTGCAAAGAGTTGGAAGGCGAAAAAATAAATAAATATAACAAATAAATAATGAAGACCAATTGAAAAGTTGCTTATAATTGGGCGTTCTATGACATACTAAAACTTAATTTAACTGAATGTCCAACTAAGCAGCTGATCAGCCAGTTCTGCTTATTGCCTGTAGGTGGCGCCCAGCTCATAGTTATACATAGTTCTACTAGAGCTTGGCCTGACCTGCAGCCTCTGAGATGCCAACTCGGCAGCCTACTGGGCTGGGTCGGGCACCAATCCTGCCTTTGGGTCTAACTGTGCTTCTCCCTATAGGCGCGCCTCAGTTCCCTCCTACTCCCTACGGGGCTGGACGTGGAAATTACGACGCTTTTAGGGGCCAAGGGATGTACCCTGGAAAACCACGTAACAGGTTAGCGTTGTCTCTGCCTTCCTCCATTCTGCCTACGTGTCTGTCTGTGCCTTCACACTCTTCCTCTCCTCCCCGCAGGATGATCAGGGGGGACCCACGTGCCATCATTGAATACCGAGATCTGGATGCCCCCGATGATGTGGAGTTCTTTTAAATGCCCCGCCTTCTATTTTAGCCGCCTCCCTTTGTTGCACTTTCCCACTGCCGACCGTGCCCGCGCCATGCCAGTCCCTACGCCCCTCCCAAGGTTTATTTTGTAGCCGGTTACAGGACCTCTCAGCTGCGGCTGAACTTGGTAACGTTGGTCTTTTTGTTTAATAAACAGATGAACTCACTGCTGTGAGCAGCTTTTTAGCTCGGGTCTGAGATTATTTCTGGGTCGCGGCTGCTGTGTAAGAACCTGCCCGATGCGCTCGGGTTAAATGGTAGGGGGGGTGCACAGTAATTTTTAACCCTTCCCGGTCCTAGTTATTTGGATTCGGTTCAGGGGTTCGTCAGTGCATCCCTAGTAGCAATGAAGGAGGAACCTGATTTTACTATAAGGATTTACTATAGGAGGAGGAGTGGGGTCCTCTGGCTCCCATTGTGCATTGCCAACAGTTATACTTTCATTCATTCTTAGTTCTAGGCCAGTTGCCCTGGGCAGCACGGTATCCTTAGTAGTGATGTGCGGGGGTCAGCCTGGGACCCTTCAGTTCTGCCTCTCGCCTGCAACCCACTTCTGGGTCTATTCATAGGCACGTGCCTGCCCCCTCAGTGGTGTCATAGGTGGGGCAGGTTGGGGTCTATAAATAGACGTAAAGCTTGCGGGGGGGGGAATTGGCAGGTTTTGGTTGACCAATAGTCAACCCACCCATCACTAGTCCTTGGGTATGAAAACTTGGATCAGCTCTTTTGCTGTTTGGTATATGACATATGTCTGTTTCCTGAACCCGTGCCCCTTGGCAGAAGGTTCCGTTCCATCATCACCTTGCGTGTGATGTGTGGGGGCACAGAGTGTGCGCCCGTATGTGTCTGTCCCCGACGATCCATCAAAGAGATGGTACAGGAGGCGCCCGATGGAATTGGGCAGAGTCGCCTTTCTGTAATAAAGCCGTAGCTGTCAGATGCCCGTTTCCTGATGCGAGACTCCCCCGGGGGGTAATTATGAGTTGGGGAGAGGGCACTCCTGTTATTGTGCTGGAATGGAGGCAGGAATCGGTTATATCACCCCGGCAGCAATGTTATTAAACCAGTCGCATGTGTATCTGCCGGAAGCTTCTCTCTCTGCAGGATTTCTCTAGTCGGCCCTCCTGTCAGTGCAGAACGTATGGGGTTAAGTCATCCTCTCGAGGCAGGACAGAAGAATAAGGCTCTTAACCCCCTCCTCCCTGGTATATAGGCTGGCTCCGCCCCCCCTGCCTGGTATATAGGCTGGCTCCGCCTCGACTTGCCCAGTTTCTTTTGTCCTGCCGGAGGTGTAGGACAGTTATTTCTATCACAGCAGATTTTCTATTATTTTACCAATTTTATTTTATTTTGGAAGTATGCTGCCTGCCTCCCAGCACTGGGCTCACTCTCCCTCGTTGCCTGCCTGGGTGGCCGCAAGTGGAGTAGTGTAATTTTCCTACTTAGTAGGTTTTCCAGCCCAGCACACACTATGGTGTGTCAGTCGCGCCCAGCGTGATGTCACCCGCATGCGCCTGGATCCGCCATTTTGCGGTCACCACGAGGAAGTACAGGCGCACAGCACACAGGTCGGCACTATCGAGCCACACTATACCTGCGCTAGTAAGCGCTTCTACTCTGCGAGTTTACACAAAAAAAGACCAGTTAAAGCACAAAAACCTGCGCTAATAAGTTACAGCCCACGGTACCAGCCAGCACTAAGAAGCCCAAAAAGGCTGACAAACAGCTCAAATGTAAAAAGTGCAAACACAGCCTCAGAAGGCTGGAAGTGGATATCTGCTCTGACTGCAGGCCAAAGTCCCCTGAGGCCCCCATGCTATCTCCTCAGCCTGTCTCCATTGCACCTACTGCACCTCTCCCTGCCACCCCTTCCAGTGAGGGAGCCCAGTCTCAGCATATCACAGACCCTCAACTTCACAATTTCCCCCTCAGCTTGGCAACTTCCTGGATTTTGTTAAGCAGACTATCCAGTCTTCCCTAGAGAATACAGCTCTGCCAAAGAAACGCAAGGCCCCACGCCATACTGCCCCAGTTTCCTCTGACTCAGAGGGGCCAGATTTCTGACTCAGATCAGGACTCACTATACCTGACCAGGAAGGGTCCAATTCCTCGCGCCCAAATTCCTCTGACGAGAGTGAGGGGGATCACACCTCCGCAAAACCTGAGACGGCCAAACGCCTACTTAGGGAGATGATGCATACCTTAGATATCAAGGACGAATCGGTGGCAGTATCAAAGGCAGACCGGGTCCTAGGGGTACAGCAAAAAAAGGGCCGTACTTTCCCAATTTCCAAGTCCCTCGCCCATACAGTGGAAACAGAATGGAATCAACCCGAGAGGCGCTTACCCCTCACTCAAAGATTTTACAACACCTATCCAGTCCCTGAGGAATATCGAAAACTCTGGGACAAGGCACCAAAGGTCGATACATCGGTAGCAAGACTGTCTAGAAACACCACTCTACCAGCCGAGGAAGCCGCTTTCAAGGATCCGATGGACAAGAGACTTGAGTCCACCCTAAAGAAAGCCTTCGTCCAGTCAGCTTCCATACTCAGACCTGCTGCCGCGTCGATCGGCTTAGCCCGTACCGCTAGGCACTGGGCGCAGGAACTAGCCCGCAGCCCACCTACTTCAGCTCAACAGCTCACATCTGAACTTGACCGGCTCAGCACCACTCATGCATTCTTATCGGATGCTGCCATGCTGCCAGTCGGCAGCCAGCGCCGTAGTATCCCGAAGGGCACTCTGGCTACGCCACTGGACCGGAGATAACGCCTCAAAATACAAACTGATTGCCCTCAAATTTACAGGCGAATCGCTCTTTGGCCCAGACCTCAAGCAAATAATTGCGGATGTCACGGGCGGCAAGAGTACATGCCTACCTCAGGGTAAGAAGCCCAGACTTGACCAACCAGGACGACAGTTCACCAGAAGGCCATGGCCCTCCCAGAACAGGTCCTTTCGCTCCCGTCAGCCTTCCTTTCGCACCAACGCTGCCAATCCGGGCCAGAAGTCCGGCAGACCATCATGGCGACAACAGCCCAGAGACGCCAGGAAACCAACTGGCCCAAAACAGAATTCCGCATGACTCCCGCGCAGTTGGAGGAAGACTCCTTCAATTCTGCCACGTCTGGGACACCCACATCTGTGATCCCTGAGTACTCAACATCATTCAACGGGGCTACAGGATCCCATTCTCCCCTCATCTGCCCCGATCAAGATTCGTCCCATCCTCCATACCGCGGGACACCCACAAAGCTCAGGCTCTCAGCCTTGCGGTTACATCCCTCCTGCACGCAAGGGTCATTACACCAGTACCCAGCTCGCAGAAATTCAAAGGTTACTACTCCAATCTCTTCTTGGTCAGGAAGAGGGATGGGACCTTCCAACCCGTTCTGAACCTCAAATCGCTGAACCCACTATTTCACAAGCAAAAATTCAGAATGGAATCCCTAAGGACGGTTATCGCAGCCATGGAGCCGGAGGTCTTCCTAACATCTGTGGACCTCCAGGACGCATATCTCCACATCCCAATCCACGCAACTTCCCAGAAGTTCCTCAGATTTGCCACGGGGGAGCATCACTATCAGTTCACAGCCCTCCCCTTCGTCCTAACGACGGCCCTGAGGGTATTCACCAAGGTCCTGGCCCCAGTCATAGCTTACCTCAGAACACTACACGTCCGAATAATACCTTACCTCGACGACCTACTCATATTGGCCCCCTCGACCGCAGAGGCCACACGGGACACGAATACCTGTCTGAGAGTCCTTGCCCAGCACGGCTGGCTCATCAACAGGCAGAAGAGCAACCTCACTCCATCCCAGGAGATACAATTCCTGGGCCTGAACTTCAATTCACGGACTCAAAGGGTCTCCCTCCCAGAACAGAAGGTCCAGAGGCTGATCAAAGCCACTCAGCACTTCCTACATCTGGGATCCACCTCAGCCGAGGACTGCCTCAGGCTGCTGGGCCTCATGGTAGCCGCCTTGGAAGCGGTACCCTACGCAAGGTTCCATCTGCGACCACTACAGAACAACTTCCTCCGACTCTGGAACGGGTATCATCAACGGCTCTCACAGCCCATCTCAATATCGCCACAGACACGAGAGACCTTACTCTGGTGGACAGCCCGGCACCATTTGGAACGGGGCTGCAGTTGGTCCCGCCCAGATTGGCAAGTAGTAACAACAGAAGCCAGCCTGTACGGCTGGGGAGCGACCCTCAGGGAACATACAGTACAGGGCCGTTGGTCTCCAGAAGAGTCCAGGCTACCAATCAACATCCTCGAGATCCGTGCCATCACCCTAGCCCTTCAGGCTTGGACCCAACTTCTGTCAGACAGTTCTTTCAGGGCACCATCAGAGTCAGACCCCCTACAGGAACCCAACACCGCCATGGGACTTAACCTTGGTCCTTTCGGCCCTGCAGAAGCCACCCTTCGAGCCACTCCATTCCTGTAGCCTCAGGTGGCTATCCTTCAAGGTGACTTTCCTCATTGCCATCACCTCAGCGAAGAGAGTATCAGAAATCGCTGCTTTTTCCCGCTAAAAGCCCATGGCTGACTATGCACCAGGACAAGGTGGTCTTACGACCCCCCCCTGGGTTCCTGCCAAAGGTCACTTCAGACTATCACATCAACCAGGAGGTGGTCCTCCCCTCTTTTTGCCCGAAACCTGCAAACGACAAGGAAAAATCACTCCACACCTTGGACGTTGTTCGAGCCATCAGACTCTACCTAAAGAGGTCTGCCAGCTACAGGCGGTCCAACTCCCTCCTAGTCTCCTTTGCCACGGCCAGGAAGGGGCTAGCGGTATCTAAAAGAACGGTAGCCAGATGGCTCGTCTGTACAATCAACGAAGCCTATGACCAGAAGCACGAGCAGAGGCCCTTTTCCATACAAGCACATTCCACACGGGCTCAGAGCACTTCCTGGGCTCTCCACAACTTGGCCTCTCCTGAGCAGATCTGCAGAGCTGCCACCTGGTCCTCAGTTCATACGTTCACCAAGTTTTACAATTTACACGTTTTTGCCTCCGCACCAGCAGTCTTTGGTCGGAAGGTTCTGCAAGCAGCCGTAGCATAATGCCAGACGTTTACTAGGTTTCTCGAGTTACATTTTGCTTCCGCACCAGCAGTTTTTGGTCGGAAGGGTTTGCAAGCAGCTGTCGCATAGTGCCGGACGGCCACTGTGTACGCCTGTTCCCACCCTACAAAGGGACAGCTTTTGGACGTCCCCATATGTTCTGCACTGACAGGAGGGCCGACTAGAGAAAAGGGGATTTTAGACTTACTGGAAAATCCCTTTCTAGTAGGCCTGAACTGTCAGTGCAGTAAGTCCCACCCAGGCTGTTTTCAGTATGCGGTTGGGTCTCACTCTTTCTCGCTATCCTTTCCAACTTTGTCTCTGACTTTTCCTTCTATTCTGCTGCCTCCACCTACCTGAGCTTTACAACCAACTGGGCAAGTCGAGGCGGAGCCAGCCTATATACCAGGGAGGGGGGCGGAGCCAGGCTATATACCAGGGAGGAGGGGTTAAGAGCCTTATTCTTCTGTCCTGCCTCCAGAGGTGAAGGATGACTAAACCCCATACGTTCTGCACTGACAGTTCGGGCCTACTAGAATGGGATTTTCCGGTAAGTTAAAAACCCCTTATCTTGTCGCTGTATATAGAATATTATTGTATGGGTGGGCCGGGGGCTGATATGAAAAGGGGGCTGATATGAAAAGCAGGAAGTCCTTCTTCCCTCCTGGGAAATAGGACCAACAACAGGGGCTCTGATTGGCCATTTGGTAGCCCCTGTGGGGAGTGGCAGCCTATAGAAGGCTCTGTTTGGCAGTACCCAACCAAAACTTGCCCCCAAGCCAGCAAATCAAAAATAAGCCCCTGCTTTGGGGGCACTGAGAGCAACAGCCAAGGGGTTGGGGAGCAACATGTTGCCCCGGAGACAATTTGCCATTGGTCTTTGGTTTTTTTATAGTTGAATTATTTTAATAATTGTTTCCAGAATGAAGTTTCAGCAGCGATCTGGTTGCCATGGTTCAAATTACCTTAGCAACCAGGGCGTGACTTGAATGAGGGACTGAATAGGAAAAAAAAAAGTTATAAAAACTAAAGTAACAATAAAACTGTAGTCTCACCCGTTTCTGTGAAATAACCCGCCCCCTCAGATGTTGCATAAAGCAGCTCATATTTCATATACATAGACTTCTCAGTAGGAAGTGCCGTTGGGTAACCCTAAATAGAAAATGTAAGTAATAAAATGCACGCTAACACGCCAAGGGCACGCTAACACGGTCACATCAGCAATTAATGGGCAAAGTTCTATCCCTTGTGCAAGTCTTCCTGTTACAGTTGGAGCTGCAGTATTTCCTGTCAGGTGACCTGTGAGGGCGCACATCACAAAATGGTGGCTTATAGGAAAGGTACAGTTTTACTGATATATTCCAGTTTGGTTCTTCAGTAAGACACTTTATATATTAACTGTTGGTTAACGTGTTCATTCTGAAGGTCTATTTTTCATTTAAAAAAACAAAAACTTTGGGGGTTAGTCTTGGCCTCTGCCGCAATCCGTTCCTCGTGTTGTATCTTTGCCTTCCTATGTTCGTTCAGCTCCTGACTTGTAGTTTTTGAATGCTTTCATTTTTTTACCTATTTACTTCTGCAGTAACTGAGCCATTGGTTCCTACGTGAACCCCGACCACCGAGTCTTCCCCAGCCCCTCCCAATAATCTGCCCCCTCCCTCCCCCACATGCTGAACCCTACCCGCCTTACTAATAATATACTAAAACCTACCCTCCCTTCCTAGCACTACTCCCCCCACCAGTATTAGAGACACTGCCCCCCAGGGGGCTCTGAGAGTCTGCCTGCTCCATACATGTCAGCTCACAATCTGCTCCCTTGGTGACCTTGCCGAGCAATCCGATTGCACTGTGTATGGCCACCTTGACTGAGGTCTGGAGTTGCTGTCCACATATCCAGGGCCAGATTTAGATCTGGGGGGCCCTTAAGCAACTCAAATCCCCTGTTCCCCTCACCCCCACAGGCTCACATACAGACCCACACTGACCTATCCACTCACATACAGACCCACACTGACCTATCCACTCACATACAGACCCACACTGACCTATCCACTCACATACAGACCCATACTGACCTATCCACTCACATACAGACCCACACTGACCTATCCACTCACATACAGACCCACACTGACCTATCCACTCACATACAGACCCACACTGACCTATCCACTCACATACAGACCCACACTGACCTATCCACTCACATACAGACCCACACTGACCTATCCACTCACATACAGACCCATACTGACCTATCTATCCACTCACATACAGACCCATACTGACCTATCTATCCACTCACATACAGACCCACACTGACCTATCTATCCACTCACATACAGACCCACACTGACCTATCTATCCACTCACATACAGACCCACACTGACCTATCCACTCACATACAGACCCACACTGACCTATCTATCCACTCACATACAGACCCACACTGACCTATCTATCCACTCACATACAGACCCATACTGACCTATCTATCCACTCACATACAGACCCACACTGACCTATCCACTCACATACAGACCCACACTGACCTATCTATCCACTCACATACAGACCCATACTGACCTATCCACTCACATACAGACCCATACTGACCTATCTATCCACTCACATACAGACCCACACTGACCTATCTATCCACTCACATACAGACCCATACTGACCTATCTATCCACTCACATACAGACCCATACTGACCTATCTATCCACTCACATACAGACCCACACTGACCTATCTATCCACTCACATACAGACCCACACTGACCTATCCACTCACATACAGACCCACACTGACCTATCTATCCACTCACATACAGACCCACACTGACCTATCCACTCACATACAGACCCACACTGACCTATCTATCCACTCACATACAGACCCACACTGACCTATCTATCCACTCACATACAGACCCACACTGACCTATCCACTCACATACAGACCCACACTGGACCTATCCACTCACATACAGACCCACACTGACCTATCTATCCACTCACATACAGACCCACACTGACCTATTCCACTCACATACAGACCCCACACTGACCTATCCACTCACATACAGACCCACACTGACCTATCCACTCACATAACAGGACCCACACTGACCTATCTATCCACTCACATCTATCCACATCTGTACACTCACCACCCCCCGGCAGGGCATTCCCCAACCCCCTCACTGCCCTCACCGTGAGGAACCCCCTACCCAACATCCCCCGGCAGGGCATTCCCCAACCCCTCACTGCCCTCACCGTGAGGAACCCCCTACCCAACATCCCCCGGCAGGGCATTCCCCAACCCCCTCACTGCCCTCACCGTGAGGAACCCCCTACCCAACATCCCCCGGCAGGGCATTCCCCAACCCCCTCACTGCCCTCACCGTGAGGAACCCCCTACCCAACATCCCCCGGCAGGGCATTCCCCAACCCCTCACTGCCCTCACCGTGAGGAACCCCTACCCAACATCCCCCGGCAGGGCATTCCCCAACCCCCTCACTGCCCTCACCGTGAGGAACCCCCTACCCAACATCCCCCGGCAGTGGCATTCCCCAACCCCCTCACTGCCCTCACCGTGAGGAACCCCCTACCCAACATCCCCCGGCAGGGCCATTCCCCAACCCCCTCACTGCCCTCACCGTGAGGAACCCCTACCCAACATCCCCCGGCAGGGCATTCCCCAACCCCCTTCACTTGCCCTCACCGTGAGGAACCCCCTACCCAACATCCCCCGGCAGGGCATTCCCCAACCCCCTCACTGCCCTCACCGTGAGGAACCCCCTACCCAACATCCCCCGGCAGGGCATTCCCCAACCCCCTCACTGCCCTCACCGTTGAGGAACCCCCTACCCAACATCCCCCGGCAGGGCATTCCCAACCCCCTCACTGCCCTCACCGTGAGGAACCCCCTACGCTGCTTCAAATGGAAGCTCCTTTCCTCTAATCTATAGGGGGGGCCTCTGGTGCGCTGATTGTTTTTATGGGAAAAAAGAACATCCCCCAACTGCCTATAATCCCCTCTAATGTACTTGTACAGAGTAATCATGTCCCCTCGCAAGCGCCTCTTTTCCAGAGAAAACAACCCCAACCCTGACAGTCTAACCTCATAGTCAGGGGGCGATTCTGGACATATCGCCGCGGCTCCTGGATGCCTCCCCCCCCCCCCCCCCCCCAGCGCTTACCTTCTGAGCGCAGGAGCGGGTCCGGTGGCGGTGAGATCGCTAGCGCCATTGCGCTCTCTGCACTAGAAGAGCCGAATTTCCGGTTTAAAAAACGGAAATTCGGCTCTTAAAGTTACCAGGAGCGGCTTTTTGCCGGTAACTGGCGAGTTTCTCAACTCCCCTAATGGCAGAAGCGCCCCTGCTCATAGTTTAACCCTTCCATCCCCATTTCCAGTTTAGTTGAAGTCTCTGCCCTCTCTCCAGCTCAAAAGCAGGGGATTATTTTGGAATTCCTGGGTTGGGGCAAGTCTTGGGGGCATAAAATCCAGGGGTGCTGCCAAGCAGAGCCTGCTATAGGCTGCCAGTCCCCATAGGGGCTACCAACAGCCAATCACAGGCCATATTTGGCACCCCAGGTATATTTTACATGCTCATGTTGCTCCTTCACCTTTTTACATTTGATTGTGACTCACAGGACAGATATGGGGGGGATCTCGGGCAGAAGATGAGCGTGACATATACAACTGACAGGTTGGACATGATGGGTAGGTTCCTTTCTTCAACCTCAACTGCTACGTAACTATGTCCCTATAACATAAACCTCCCTGAGCCCCCAAAGCTTATTGCTCCTAGCAATGCCACCGAGTCCTCCTAGCAATGCCACCGAGTCCGTTACCCGCCCAACTGGTTTGGGGCCCATCGCCTGAGTGGCTGAGATGCTGGTAACAAGGGAGGGGGGCAAAGGCATCACTGATTCTAACACAGTTGAGTGACAATAGCAACACCCGTAAGCTGATGGCAAACAGATAACTATGTGAAAAATGTGTCCTCGTAGGCGTATTTCCCCTTGTGTAAACTCCTGTCCCAGCCCCGAGAGATCCCTCCTGCTGATAAAGGGGTGTCTGTCTGTGGGTGTCTGTCTGTGGGTGTCCATAGATAGGAAATATAGAAGGGGGGAGGATGGGGGGGAGTAAGGCCAAACAATTGGGGGGCAATAGAAAAGGAAAGGAGAGGGGATGAGAGACAGAAGGAGAGAGGGGAAGGGAAAGGGGGTTCGGGGAGTAGAGAGACAAATGGGGGGAGAGGGGAAGGGAAAGGGGGTTCGGGAGTAGAGAGACAAATGGGGGGAGAGGGGAAGGGAAAGGGGGTTTGGGGAGTAGAGAGACAAATGGGGGGAGAGGGGAAGGGAAAGGGGGTTCGGGGAGTAGAGAGACAAATGGGGGAGAGGGGAAGGGAAAGGGGGTTCGGGGAGTAGAGAGACAAATGGGGGGAGAGGGGAAGGGAAAGGGGGTTCGGGGAGCAGAGAGACAAATGGGGGGAGAGGGAAAGGGAAAGGGGGTTCGGGGAGCAGTGAGACAAATGGGGGAGAGGGGAAGGGAAAGGGGGTTCGGGGAGTAGAGAGACAAATGGGGGGAGAGGGGAAGGGAAAGGGGGTTCGGGGAGCAGAGAGACAAATGGGGGAGAGGGGAAGGGAAAGGGGGTTCGGGGAGCAGAGAGACAAATGGGGGGAGAGGGGAAGGGAAAGGGGGTTTGGGAAGCAGAGAGACAAATGGGGGAGAAGGGGAAGGGAAAGGGGGTTCGGGGAGCAGAGAGACAAATGGGGGAGAGGGGAAGGGAAGGGGGTTCGGGGAGCAAGAGACAAATGGGGGAGAGGGGAAGGGAAAGGGGGTTCGGGGAGCAGAGAGACAAATGGGGGGAGAGGGGAAGGGAAAGGGGGTTCGGGGAGCAGAGAGACAAATGGGGGGAGAGGGGAAGGGAAAGGGGGTTCGGGGAGCAGTGAGACAAATGGGGGGAGAGGGGAAGGGAAAGGGGGTTCGGGGAGTAGAGAGACAAATGGGGGGGAGGAGGGAAGGGAAAGGGGGTTCGGGGAGCAGAGAGACAAATGGGGGGAGAGGGGAAGGGAAAGGGGGTTCGGGGAGTAGAGAGACAAATGGGGGGAGAGGAGAGGGAGGATGGGGGGGGGTAATGAGATTCCTTCCCTGTTGCCAGTTGTGAAAAAATGAGTGAAATAAGTGAAATATAAAATCTTTATTACACAGAGAATAAGAAGCGAATGCAGTTTGTACAGATCATCGGGGCCCGGGGCCCCACTAACATTTGCCATTTGGGGGGGCAGCCTTACAGCACGCATTTTGCACCTCCTTCCAGATCTTTACTAACTCATCTGATTGGATCCCGTGGACAACCAGGGCCAGTTTGTACAGGCAGGGGTTAAACTCTCTTCTCACCACAATGAACCGGGCATCATTCCGATAGGTCAGATTGGCAGCCAATGAGAGGAAGCCGACATACACGTCGTCCAGGGGAAAAACGGGCAGTTTCTGGGACGCCTGGTAAAGGGGCAGAACCGAGGTGCCGGGGAACATAAAGCCCCCCCCAGAGAGGAAAAGGGGGAACCTGTGGAAAGGGTAGAGGGTCTCCGAGATGCGATATTTGGCTTCGCGCATTACCCTGGTATCGTACTGAATGTGTCCGTGTAGGGTCTGGGGAAATGCGTCGTGTTCCCTCGCGTACAGAACCAGCGCCTCTGGGTTTGCGTATTCATCATCATCACCTGGAAAAGAGACGGATCAGTGAGAAAATACGTGCAGGATATGTCCCCAATTATACTGGGGTATTATAGGGATAATGTACCCCCTACTGTAAATGATAAGGATATTAGCAGTCACTGAGGGGTTCTGTGCCCCCCATATAAAGGCACAAGGCTGCAGGCTGAGTTATACAGGGAACTCTGAGTATCACTCATGTATTATAAGGGATAATGTACCCCCTACTGTAAATGATAAGGATATTAGCAGGTCCACTGAGGGTTCTGTGCCCCCCATATAAAGGCACAAGGCTGCAGGCTGAGTTATACAGGGAACTCTGAGTATCACTCATGTATTATAAAGGGATAATGTACCCCCTACTGTAAATGATAAGGATATTAGCAGTCACTGAGGGGTTCTGTGCCCCCCATATAAAGGCACAAGGCTGCAGGCTGAGTTATACAGGGAACTCTGAGTATCACTCATGTATTATAAGGGATAATGTACCCCCTACTGTAAATGATAAGGATATTAGATGTGGAACACAAGTGCATGGGAGAAACACTCATCAGTATGAGCCCAAGGAACGCCCCCGACATAGTCACCAAACAGGTTGGGCTACTGACCCTTGAACACAAAGGCCACATGGGGGAGCCGGAGGTGGAGCCACTCCAGGAAGCATCGCTCCTTCAGAGACAGGTTGTGATGCCCCTCAGTGAAGTCCCATTGCAGGATGTCCCCAAACTCCTCATTCTCTGCTCTCACCATCTCCATGGCGCCTCTTTGCTCAGTTTCTGCCACCAAAAATATTGGTTTTACCCTGTAATCTTCCACCTCCCACCTACGGGCCCAAGTGCTCCTTAGCGCCGCCCTCCTGGCCCCCGAGCTTGGGTGGGACTTAATAGCCATGAGAAGGAGCTTTGTAGCCATCTCTTCCTCCGGCTGTAGATGTGGGGTAAGTGTGAGGGAGCAGCGGTAGGTCTGTAGGTACGGAAACTCCAGCTGGAACTGGGAGAAGTTCAAGTGGTAGGTATAGCTGCCATCAGAGAGGGTCACTGACCCCCTAGCAACCGGCAGGCTGTGTGGGGGGAGTCTGTCCTGATTGTACTGGGCACGTCTAGAGAGCTTTCCTGAAGGGGATTCCCAGAATAATATCATGAGGAAATAGACCAACACAATGGAGATGGTGGAGATGATCAGATGGAGGAGGTTCCGCCTCATGGTCACCTACGGGATAAGGAAAAACGGTATTGGGAAATGTATTTATCCAAAATTGCCTACTATCCCCCCACTGCTACTATAGGCACCATCTCTCCCTACTATACCTGCTATCCCACAGCCCCAGTCCCTTCCCAGAGGCTATTATCCCCCCACTGCTACTATAGGCACCATCTCTCCCTACTATACCTGCTATCCCACAGCCCCAGTCCCTTCCCAGAGGCTATTATCCCCCCCCACTGCTACTATAGGCACCATCTCTCCCTACTATACCTGCTATCCCACAGCCCCAGTCCCTTCCCAGAGGCTATTATCCCCCCACTGTTACTATAGCACCATCTCTCCCTACTATACCTGCTATCCCCACAGTCCCAGTCCCTCCAGAGGCTATTATCCCCCACTGCTACTATAGGCACCATCTCTCCTACATACCTGCTATCCCACAGCCCCAGTCCCTTCCCAGAGGCTATTATCCCCCCACTGCTACTATAGGCACCATCTCTCCCTACTATACCTGCTATCCCACAGCCCCAGTCCCTTCCCAGAGGCTATTATCCCCCCACTGCTACTATAGGCACCATCTCTCCCTACTATACCTGCTATCCCACAGCCCCAGTCCCTTCCAGAGGCTATTATCCCCCCACTGCTACTATAGGCACCATCTCTCCCTACTATACCTGCTATCCCAAAGCCCCAGTCCCTTCCCAGAGGCTATTATCCCCCCACTGCTACTATAGGCACATCTCTCCCTACTATACCTGCTATCCCACAGCCCCAGTCCCTTCCCAGAGGCTATTATCCCCCACTGCTACTATAGGCACCATCTCTCCCTACTATACCTGCTATCCCACAGCCCCAGTCCCTCCAGAGGCTATTTCACCCCACTGCTACTATAGCACCATCTCTCCCTACTATACCTGCTATCCCACAGCCCCAGTCCCTTCCCAGAGGCTATTATCCCCCCGCTACTATAGGCACCATCTCTCCCTACTATACCTGCTATCCCACAGCCCCAGTCCCTTCCCAGAGGCTATTATCCCCCCACTGCTACTATAGGCACCATCTCTCCCTACTATACCTGCTATCCCACAGCCCCAGTCACAGAGGCTATTATATAACAGAATAATAGACAATAAAAGTGCATTGGTTGAATAGAAAACAATGACAAAGAGACACAATAAAAGGCAAAGAGACTGCCAATGAAGGTCTCGTGTGACTTACGGCTGCCTTGGGAGAGTCTCTCGCTGGAATGAGAACATCTCATATGTGGATATTTCTCTACCAGACTAGATGACCAGGAAGTTTCCCTGAAAGGCTGTTTATAGAGGCTGCTGGGAGCGGCGATGGGGCTCATTGACACAGGAACAGAATTTGGTCGCATTTATTGCTGATATAATTGGGCCATATTACATGGGGAGATTATTTCTAGAAATAAATACAGATATGGATCATTGTTGGAACAAAAGAAATCTCTGCAGGTGGGACCCCGGGGAGGAACATGCGAGAAATACTAATAAATAAAAAATGTTTATTTGCAGAAAACTGATGTTTTTGTCATGAAAAAGCGAAGGGAATAGCAGCGCCCCCCCCGTCACTGTGTGTCATCATTCATTTCCATCTGATTTGTATCCCTAGAGCTCCCATAATCCCCCGGCACCTCAGTTCCTGTCAGGGAATCAGACTGATGCATGCTGGGAATCCAGGGAGATACCACTTTCCATAGCAACGAAATACACAGATGTTACATGTTGTAGGATCTGCCTTACAGGAAACATTGATTGGGAAGGTCCTTGTATTTGCCCCATGTTAGATGGGGGTGTTACTGTCCAGTTATGGGGAAAGGCTGGCCCAGTTGGGATTGGTTACACTGGGGAAGGGGCAGTTAAGGGGGGGGGGTCACTATATATAAATATATAAGGGGGGGCAGTAATGAAATAGAGAAAGTACAGGGAAGAGCGACTAAGCTGATAAAGGGAATGGGCTCAGTTATGGGGAAAGGCTGGCCCAGTTGGGATTGGTTACACTGGGGAAGGGCAGTTAAGGGGGTCACTTATATAAATATATAAGGGGGGGCAGTAATGAAATAGAGAAAGTACAGGGAAGAGCGACTAAGCTGATAAAGGGAATGGGCTCAGTTATGGGGGAAAGGCTGGCCCAGTTGGGATTGGTTACACTGGGGGGGGGGCAGTTAAGGGGGGGGTCACTATATATAAATATATAAGGGGGGGCAGTAATGAAATAGAGAAAGTACAGGAAGAGCGACTAAGCTGATAAAGGAATGGGCTCAGTTATGGGAAAGGCTGGCCCAGTTGGGATTGGTTACACTGGGGAAGGGGCAGTTAAGGGGGGTCACTATATATAAATATATAAGGGGGGGGGCAGTAATGAAATAGAGAAAGTACAGGGAAGAGCGACTAAGCTGATAAAGGGAATGGGCTCAGTTATGGGGAAAGGCTGGCCCAGTTGGGATTGGTTACACTGGGGAAGGGGCAGTTAAGGGGGGGTCACTATATATAATATATAAGGGGGGCAGTAATGAAATAGAGAAAGTACAGGGAAGAGCGACTAAGCTGATAAAGGGAATGGGCCTCAGTTATGGGGAAAGGCTGGCCCCAGTTGGGATTGGTTACACTGGGGAAGGGGCAGTTAAGGGGGGGTCACTATATATAAATATATAAGGGGGGGCAGTAATGAAATAGAGAAAGTACAGGGAAGAGCGACTAAGCTGATAAAGGGAATGGGCTCAGTTATGGGGAAAGGCTGGCCCAGTTGGGATTGGTTACACTGGGGGGGGGGGCAGTTAAGGGGGGTAGGATCACTATATAAATATAAATATACCACAGGTGACTGCCTGTACTGCACGTAGTAGCCTGAAGTTAACTTGCAAGACGTATGTTTTTTCCCTCCACAATTTATAATAAAGTCGATGTGAAAGCATTTTCAGGAGATTAGTTGCTCACAGTAGAGCAGATTTACCACAGGCAACTTATCTCCTCCCCTAATTTACCAGTAAGTCCTTCCAGCAGACTTGAAGGCATCGGCTAGATCTGTTAGAAGAAAGGAGGTTGCATTTCAAGGTAAGAAAAGCAGCTGTACTGGCAGACATAATAGATAGCTTCAAGAAAGGGTAGGATGGCCTTTTATTAAGGGATGGTGGGATATAGTAGGAGCTCATTTAGAATGGTTCTACCAAAGGCCATCTCCTGGGATGCTTGGACATCCAGTCTGTAGTGCTTTGCAGATATGTGAATATTTGGCAAAAAAGTAGCTCTTTGGGACTAGAGGTAAAAAGCTAGGTAGGCAAATCTTCTGATTGATGTTCACATAAAATTATATTTTCTTACCCATTCTCCTTGTACCTGAAGAGAAACATCCTCCATGAACTTGGAAGAGAAACACCCTCCATGAACTTGGAAGAAAACATCCTCCATGAACTTGGAAGAAAACATCCTCCATGAACTTGGAAGAGAAACATCCTCCATGAACTTGGAAGAAAATATCCTCCATGAACTTGGAAGAGAAACATCCTCCATGAACTTGAAGAGAAACATCCTCCATGAACTTGGAAGTGAAACATTCTCCATGAACTTGAAGAGAAACATCCTTCATGAACATAAAGAGAAACATCCCCCATGAACTTTGAAGAGAAACATCCCCCATGAACTTTGAAGAGAAACATCCTCCATGGACTTTGAAGAGAAACATCCTCCATGAACTTGGAAGAGAAACATCCTCCATCAACATGAAGAGAAACATCCTCCATGAACTTGAAGAGAAACATCCTCCATCAACATGAAGAGAAACATCCTCCATGAACTTGAAGAGAAACGTCCTCCATGAACTTGAAGAGAAACATCCCCCATGAACTTTGAAGAGAAACATCCTCCATGAACTTGGAAGAGAAACATCCTCCATCAACATGAAGAGAAACATCCTCCATGAACTTGAAGAGAAACATCCTCCATGAACTTGAAGAGAAACATCCTCCATGAACTTGAAGAGAAACATCCTCCATGAACTTGGAAGAGAAACATCCTCCATGAACTTGGAAGAGAAACATCCCCCATGAACTTGGAAGAAAACATCTTCCATGAACTTGGAAGAGAAACATCCTCCATGAACTTGGAAGAGAAACATCCCCCATGAACTTGGAAGAGAAACATCCCCCATGAACCTGGAAGAGAAACATCCTCCATGAACTTAGAAGAGAAACATCCTCCATGAACTTAGAAGAGAAACATCCTCCATCAACATGAAGAGAAACATCCTCCATGAACTTGGAAGAGAAACATCCCCCATGAACTTGAAGAGAACATCCCCCATGAACTTTGAAGAGAAACATCCTCCATGAACTTGGAAGAGAAACATTCACCATGAACTTGGAAGTGAAACATTCTCCATGAACTTGAAGAGAAACATCCCCCATGAACATAAAGAGAAACATCCCCCATGAACTTTGAAGAGAAACATCCCCCATGAACTTTGAAGAGAAACATCCTCCATGAACTTTGAAGAGAAACATCCTCCATGAACTTGGAAGAGAAACATCCTCCATCAACATGAAGAGAAACATCCTCCATGAACTTGAAGAGAAACATCCTCCATCAACATGAAGAGAAACATCCTCCATGAACTTGAAGAGAAACATCCTCCATGAACTTGAAGAGAAACATCCCCCATGAACTTTGAAGAGAAACATCCTCCATGAACTTGGAAGAGAAACATCCTCCATCAACATGAAGAGAAACATCCTCCATGAACTTGGAAGAGAAACATCCTCCATGAACTTGGAAGAGAAACATCCCCCATGAACTTGGAAGAGAAACATCCCCCATGAACCTGGAAGAGAAACATCCTCCATGAACTTAGAAGAGAAACATCCTCCATGAACTTGGAAGAGAAACATCCCCCATGAACTTGAAGAGAACATCCCCCATGAACTTTGAAGAGAAACATCCTCCATGAACTTGGAAGAGAAACATCCCCCATGAACTTGAAGAGAACATCCCCCATGAACTTTGAAGAGAAACATCCTCCATGAACTTGGAAGAGAAACATCCTCCATGAACTTGGAAGAGAAACATCCCCTATGAACTTGAAGAGAAACATCCTCCATGAACTTGGAAGAGAAACATCCTCCATGAACTTGGAAGAGAAACATCCCCCATGAACTTGGAAGAGAAACATCCTCCATCAACATGAAGAGAAACATCCTCCATGAACTTGGAAGAGAAACATCCCCCATGAACTTGGAAGAAAACATCCTCCATGAACTTGGAAGAGAAACATCCTCCATGAACTTGGAAGAGAAACATCCTCCATGAACTTGGAAGAGAAACATCCTCCATGAACTTGAAGAGAAACATCCCCCATGAACTTGAAGAGAAACATCCCCCATGAACTTTGAAGGAAACATCCTCCATGAACTTGAAGAGAAACATCCCCCATGAACTTAAAGAGAAACATCCTCCATCAACTTGGAAGAGAAACATCCTCCATGAACTTGGAAGAGAAACATCCTCCATGAACTTGGAAGAGAATCATCCTCGATGAACATGAAGAGAAACATCCTCCATGAACTTGGAAGAGAAACATCCTCCATGAACTTGGAAGAGAATCATCCTCGATGAACATGAAGAGAAACATCCTCCATGAACTTGGAAGAGAAACATCCTCCATGAACTTGGAAGAGAAACATCCTCCATGAACTTGGAAGAGAATCATCCTCGATGAACATGAAGAGAAACATCCTCCATGAACTTGGAAGAGAAACATCCCCCATGAACTTGGAAGAGAAACATCCCACATGAACTTGGAAGAGAAACATCCCCCATGAACTTGGAAGAGAAACATCCCCCATGAACTTGAAGAGAAACATCCTCCATGAACTTGGAAGAGAAACATCCTCCATGAACTTGGAAGAGAAACATCCTCCATCAACATGAAGAGAAACATCCTCCATGAACTTGGAAGAGAAACATCCCCCATGAACTTGGAAGAAAACATCCTCCATGAACTTGGAAGAGAAACATCCCCCATGAACTTGAAGAGAAACATCCTCCATATGCATTTTGTATGCACTAAATTCCTTTTGGGGTCTCTAAATGCCAGATACATTGGTGATCCTATGCACAATGGGCATCAAACTGTTCAGTGGCCCCTTGGCTTTCATATTTAGGGTGGGTTTTCGTGGTACCTAATGTTATGTGGGAGATAAGGTGCTTGAAAGTGGAAGATTTGAGGCAATATTTTAGAATATTCATAATTTTTTATAGAAACTACAAAATTCAGGAAAGCATTGCTGTTTGGTACTTAGGGGTTGGAAAACATGGTTACCTATTTTGGATTCGGCAGAATGTGTACTTTTCAAAAATATACAGTTTCCTGTGGTAAACCTAATAAATATACAGACCCACACTGACCTATCTATCCACTCACATACAGACCCACACTGACCTATCTATCCACTCACATACAGACCCACACTGACCTATCTATCCACTCACATACAGACCCATACTGACCTATCCACTCACATACAGACCCACACTGACCTATCTATCCACTCACATACAGACCCACACTGACCTATCTATCCACTCACATACAGACCCACACTGACCTATCTATCCACTCACATACAGACCCACACTGACCTATCTATCCACTCACATACAGACCCATACTGACCTATCCACTCACATACAGACCCACACTGACCTATCCACTCACATACAGACCCACACTGACCTATCCACTCACATACAGACCCACACTGACCTATCCACTCACATACAGACCCACACTGACCTATCCACTCACATACAGACCCACACTGACCTATCCACTCACATACAGACCCACACTGACCTATCTATCCACTCACATACAGACCCACACTGACCTATCTATCCACTCACATACAGACCCACACTGACCTATCTATCCACTCACATACAGACCCACACTCACCTATCTATCCACTCACATACAGACCCACACTCACCTATCTATCCACTCACATACAGACCCACACTGACCTATCTATCCACTCACATACAGACCCACACTGACCTATCCACTCACATACAGACCCACACTGACCTATCCACTCACATACAGACCCACACTGACCTATCTATCCACTCTGTGTCTCTGGGATACATTGCCCCGCCCCCTTCACCCCTCCCAACTTGAGATCTATTATAAGACTTACATGTATCACCCTGCAGTCATGATTAGAAAGAAGAAAGGTGAATAAATACAAACTATTAGGAACTGACCCCAGAGGCAGCCGGGCCAACGCCGTGACCAACATGGCTACTAACTAGTGACGGGAGACAGGGAACAGAAATGTCAGGGTTTTTTTTTTTCTCACCCCAAATGCATTCACGTCAATGGGTGTTTTTTTCTCACCCCAAATGCATTAACGTCAATGGGTTTTTTGTTCCCACCCCAAATGCATTAAAGTCAATGGGTTGTTTTTTTCCCACCCCAAATGCATTAAAGTCAATGGGTGTTTTTTTCTCACCCCAAATGCATTAACGTCAATGGGCGTTTTTTTCCCACCCCAAATGCATTAAAGTCAATGGGCGTTTTTTTCTCACCCCAAATGCATTAAAGTCAATGGGCATTTTTTTTCTCACCCGAAATGCATTAAAGTCAATGGGCGTTTTTTTCTCACCCCAAATGCATTAAAGTCAATGGGTGTTTTTTTCTTACCCCAAATGCATTAATGTCAATGAGCGTTTTTTTCCTCACCCCAAATGCATTAAAGTCAATGGGCGTTTTTTTTCTCACCCCAAATGCATTAAAGTCAATGGGCGTTTTTTCCTCACCCCAAATGCATTAAAGTCAATGGGCATTTTTTTTCTCACCCCAAATGCATTAAAGTCATTGGGTGTTTTTTTCTCACCCCAAATGCATTAAAGTCATTGGGTGTTTTTTTCTCACCCCAAATGCATTAAAGTTAATGGTTTTTTTTTCTCACCCCAAATGCAGTAAAGTCAATGGGTTTTTTTTCGCACCCCAAATGCATTAAAGTCAATGGTTTTTTTATCTCACCCCAAATGCATTAAAGTCAATGGGCGTTTTTTTTCGCACCCCAAATGCATTAAAGTCAATGGTTTTTTTTTTTCACCCCAAATGCATTAAAGTCAATGGGCGTTTTTTTCTCACCCCAAATGCATTAAAGTCAATGGGTTCTTTTTTCTCACCCCAAATGCAGTAAAGTCAATGGGGGTTTTTTTCTCACACCAAATGCATTAAAGTCAATGGGTGTTTTTTCCTCACCCCAAATGCATTAAAGTCAATGGGCATTTTTTTTCTCACCCCAAATGCATTAAAGTCATTGGGTGTTTTTTTCTCACCCCAAATGCATTAAAGTCATTGGGTATTTTTTTCTCACCCCAAATGCATTAAAGTCAATGGTTTTTTTTTCTCACCCCAAATGCAGTAAAGTCAATGGGTTTTTTTTCGCACCCCAAATGCATTAAAGTCAATGGTTTTTTTTTCTCACCCCAAATGCATTAAAGTCAATGGGCGTTTTTTTCTCACCCCAAATGCATTAAAGTCAATGGGTTCTTTTTCCTCACCCCAAATGCAGTAAAGTCAATGGGGGTTTTTTTCTCACACCAAATGCATTAAAGTCAATGGGTGTTTTTTTCTCACCCCAAATGCATTAAAGTCAATGGGTGTTTTTTTCTCACCCCAAATGCAGTAAAGTCAATGGTTTTTTTGTCACCCAAAATGCATTAAAGTGAATGGGTTTTTTTCTCTCACCCCAAATGCATTAAAGTCAATGGGCGTTTTTTTCTCACCCCAAATGCATTAAAGTTAATGGGGGTTTTTTTCTCACCCTAAATGCAGTAAAGTCAATGGGTTTTTTTTCTCACCCTAAATGCATTAAAGTCAATGGGCGTTTTTTTCTCACCCCAAATGCATTAAAGTCAATGGGCGTTTATTTCTCACCCCAAATGCATTAAAGTCAATGGGCATTTTTTTTCTCACCCGAAATGCATTAAAGTCAATGGGCGTTTTTTTCTCACCCCAAATGCATTAAAGTCAATGGGCGTTTTTTCCTCACTCCAAATGCATTAAAGTCAATGGGCATTTTTTTTTCTCACCCCAAATGCATTAAAGTCATTGGGTGTTTTTTTCTCACCCCAAATGCATTAAAGTCATTGGGTGTTTTTTTCTCACCCCAAATGCATTAAAGTCAATGGTTTTTTTTTCTCACCCCAAATGCAGTAAAGTCAATGGGTTTTTTTTCGCACCCCAAATGCATTAAAGTCAATGGGTGTTTTTTTCTCACCCCAAATGCATTAAAGTCAATGGGCGTTTTTTTCTCACCCCAAATGCATTAAAGTCAATGGGTTCTTTTTTCTCACCCCAAATGCAGTAAAGTCAATGGGGGTTTTTTTCTCACACCAAATGCATTAAAGTCAATGGGTGTTTTTTTCTCACCCCAAATGCATTAAAGTCAATGGGTGTTTTTTTCTCACCCCAAATGCATTAAAGTCAATGGGTGTTTTTTTCTCACCCCAAATGCATTAAAGTCAATGGGTGTTTTTTTCTCACCCCAAATGCATTAAAGTCAATGGGTGTTTTTTTCTCACCCCAAATGCATTAAAGTCAATGGGCGTTTTTTTCTCACCCCAAATGCATTAAAGTTAATGGGGGGTTTTTTCTCACCCTAAATGCAGTAAAGTCAATGGGTTTTTTTTCTCACCCTAAATGCATTAAAGTCAATGGGCGTTTTTTTCTCACCCCAAATGCATTAAAGTCAATGGGTGTTTTTTTCTCACCCCAAATGCATTAAAGTCAATGGGCGTTTTTTTTTCTCACCCCAAATGCATTAAAGTCAATGGGTGTTTTTTTCTCGCCCCAAATGCATTAAAGTCAATGGGTGTTTTTTTCTTACCCCAAATGCATTAAAGTCAATGGGTTTTTTTTTCTCACCCCAAATGCATTAAAGTCAATGGAGTTTATTTTCTCACCCCAAATGCATTAAAGTCAATGGGTGTTTTTTTTCTCACCCCAAATGCATTAAAGTAAATGGAGTTTTTTTTCTCACACCAAATGCATTAAAGTCAATGGGTGTTTTTTTTCTCACCCCAAATGCATTAACGTCAATGGAGTTTATTTTCTCACCCCAAATGCATTAAAGTAAATGGAGTTTTTTTTCTCACACCAAATGCATTAAAGTCAATGGGTGTTTTTTTTCTCACCCCAAATGCATTAACGTCAATGGAGTTTATTTTCTCACCCCAAATGCATTAAAGTCAATGTTTTTTTTCCCGGCAACTTCTTTTGTCTCGGTGATATTTTTCTTGGCGACTTTTCTTTACCTGCTTTGCTCGGAAATCCATTTTGGGACATTTAGAAATTCTATAAAAGCTCCGCGGTGAGATTGTTGGGGCTTTGTTCTTATTGAAGATGTGGAATTTCCAACCCCCAAACATATTGTTTCCTGCAGTTGTTTTTAGCGCTTGAAATGAGACATAAAATGCAGACAATGTGCACAATGTAAACTCTGTCATTGATTCCCATTGCAGGTTTTATTGGTGACATTTTTGGCTGAATGCGCCGCGTGTGAATCCATTCCGGGTGAAATCATTTGCTGAAGGAAGTTCACACAAGTGTAGCAGCATCTGTGCAACTGTGTTGTAAGTGGGGGGCATATTATAGTGTGTAGGACAACTTCCCCAGCGATTTGCCCATAGCAACCAGTCAGATCTTTGCCTTTGTTTTCTAACTTATTGGTGACCTTTCAAACCTAATTGCTGACTGGTTGCTATGGGCAACATCACCGGTGATGATGACTTACACAATATCGTAAATATACTCTTTGTTTAATCACTGACCGGCCTACATTAAATGGCACAGTTACGCCCAGCATCTTATTGCACTGACCCCCCAACATTAAATGGCACAGTTACACCCAGCATCTTATTGCACTGACCCCCCAACATTAAATGGTACAGTTACGCCCAGCATCTTATTGCACTGACCCCCCAACATTAAATGGTACAGTTACACCCAGCATCTTATTGCACTGACCCCCCAACATTAAATGGTACAGTTACACCCAGCATCTTATTGCACTGACCCCCCAACATTAAATGGCACAGTTAAACCCAGCACCTTATTGCACTGACCCCCCAACATTAAATGGCACAGTTACACCCAGCATCTTATTGCACTGACCCCCCAACATTAAATGCACAGTTACACCCAGCATCTTATTGCACTGACCCCCCAACATTAAATGGCACAGTTACGCCCAGCATCTTAATGCACTGACCCCCAACATTAAATGGCACAGTTACACCCAGCATCTTATTGCACTGACCCCCCAACATTAAATGGTACAGTTACACCCAGCATCTTATTGCACTGACCCCCCAACATTAAATGGCACAGTTACACCCAGCATCTTATTGCACTGACCCCCCAACATTAAATGGCACAGTTACACCCAGCATCTTATTGCACTGACCCCCCAACATTAAATGGCACAGTTACACCCAGCATCTTATTGCACTGAACCCCCCAACATTAAATGGCACAGTTACACCAAGCATCTTATTGCACTGACCCCCCAACATTAAATGGCACAGTTACGCCCAGCATCTTATTGTACTGACCCCCCCAACATTAAATGGCACAGTTACACCCAGCATCTTATTGCACTGACCCCCCAACATTAAATGGCACAGTTACGCCCAGCATCTTATTGCACTGACCCCCCAACATTAAATGGCACAGTTACAACCCAGCATCTTATTGCACTGACCCCCCAACATTAAATGGCACAGTTACACCCAGCATCTTATTGCACTGACCCCCCAACATTAAATGGCACAAGTTACGCCCAGCATCTTATTGCACTGACCCCCAACATAAATGGCACAGTACACCCAGCATCTTATTGCACTGACCCCCCAACATTAAATGGCACAGTTAAACCCAGCATCTTATTGCACTGACCCCCCAACATTAAATGGCACAGATAAACCCAGCATCTTATTGCACTGACCCCCCAACATTAAATGGCACAGTTACACCCAGCATCTTATTGCACTGACCCCCCAACATTAAATGGCACAGTTACGCCCAGCATCTTATTGCACTGACCCCCCAACATTAAATGGCACAGTTACGCCCAGCATCTTATTGCAACTGACCCCCCCAACATTAAATGGCACAGTTACACCCAGCATCTCATTGCACTGATCCCCCCAACATTAAATGGCCAGTTCCCCAGCCTTTGGCACTGACCCCCATTATGGCAGTTACCCAGCATCTTATTGCACTGACCCCCCCAACATTAAATGGCACAGTTACGCCCAGCATCTTATTGCACTGACCCCCCCAACATTAAATGGGCACAGTTACGCCCAGCATCTTATTGCACTGACCCCCCCAACATTAAAATGGCACAGTTACGCCCAGCATCTTATTGCACTGACCCCCCAACATTAAATGGCACAGTTACACCCAGCATCTTATTGCACTGACCCCCCAACATTAAATGGCACAGTTACACCCAGCATCTTATTGCACTGACCCCCCAACATTAAATGGCACAGTTAAACCCAGCATCTTATTGTACTGACCCCCCCAACATTAAATGGCACAGTTACACCCAGCATCTTATTGCACTGACCCCCCCCAACTTTAAATGGCACAGTTACACCCAGCATCTTATTGTACTGACCCCCCACATTAAATGGCCAGTTAAACCCAGCATCTTATTGTACTGACCCCCCAACATTAAATGGCACAGTTACACCCAGCATCTTATTGCACTGACCCCCCAACATTAAATGGCACAGTTACGCCCAGCATCTTATTGCACTGACCCCCCAACATTAAATGGCACAGTTACGCCCAGCATCTTATTGCACTGACCCCCCAACATTAAATGGTACAGTTACGCCCAGCATCTTATTGCACTGACCGGCCAACATTAAATGGCACAGTTACACCCAGCATCTTATTGCACTGACCCCCCAACATTAAATGGTACAGTTACACCCAGCATCTTATTGCACTGACCGGCCAACATTAAATGGCACAGTTACACCCAGCATCTTATTGCACTGACCCCCCAACATTAAATGGTACAGTTACGCCCAGCATCTTATTTGCACTGACCCCCCAACATTAAATGGCACAGTTACACCCAGCATCTTATTGCACTGACCCCCCCAACATTAAATGGCACAGTTACACCCAGCATCTTATTGCACTGACCCCCCACATTAAATGGCACAGTTTACACCCAGCATCTTATTGCACTGACCCCCCAACATTTAAATGGTACAGTTACGCCCAGCATCTTATTGCACTGACCCCCCAACATTAAATGGCACAGTTACACCCAGCATCTTATTGCACTGACCCCCCCAACATTAAATGGTACAGTTACGCCCAGCATCTTATTGCACTGACCCCCAACATAATGCACAGTTACACCCAATTTGCTGCCCCAACAGTTAATGGCACAGTTACACCCAGCATCTTATTGCACTGACCCCCAACATTAAATGGCCACAGTTACACCCAGCATCTTATTGCACTGACCGGCCAACATTAATGGCACAGTTACACCCAGCATCTTATTGCACTGACCGGCCAACATTAAATGGCCACAGTTACACCCAAGCATCTTATTGCACTGACCCCCAACATTAATGGCACAGTTACACCCAGCATCTTTTGCACTGACCCCCCAACATTAAATGGCACAGTTACACCAGCATCTTATTGTACTGACCCCCAACATTAAATGGCACAGTTACGCCCAGCATCTTATTGCACTGACCCCCAACATTAATGGCACAGTTACACCCAGCATCTTATTGCACTGACCGGCCAACATTAAATGGTACAGTTACACCCAGCATCTTATTGCCACTGACCCCCAACATTAAATGGTACAGTTACGCCCAGCATCTTATTGCACTGACCCCCCAACATTAAATGGCCACAGTTAAACCCAGCACCTTATTGCACTGACCCCCCAACATTAAATGGCACAGTTACACCCAGCATCTTATTGCACTGACCCCCCAACATTAAATGGCACAGTTACACCCAGCATCTTATTGCACTGACCCCCCAACATTAATGGTACGTTACGACCAGCATCTTATTGCCACTGACCCCCCAACATTAAATGGTACAGTTACACCCAGCATCTTATTGCACTGACCCCCCAACATTAAATGGTACAGTTACACCAGCATCTATTGCACTGACCCCCCAACATTAAATGGCACAGTTACACCCAGCATCTTATTGCAGCTGACCCCCCCAACATTAAATGGCACAGTTAACCCAGCACCTATTGCACTGACCCCCCAACATTAAATGGCACAGTTACACCCAGCATCTTATTGCACTGACCCCCCAACATTAAATGGCACAGTTACACCCAGCATCTTATTGCACTGACCCCCCAACCATTAAATGGTACAGTTTACACCCAGCATCTTATTGCACTGACCCCCCAACATTAAATGGCACAGTTACACCCAGAATCTTATTGCACTGACCCCCCAACATTAAATGGCCACAGTTACACCCAGCATCTTATTGCACTGACCCCCCCAACATTAAATGGCACAGTTTACACCCAGCATCTTATTGCACTGACCCCCCAACATTAAATGGCACAGTTACACCAGCATCTTATTGCACTGGACCCCCCAACATTAAATGGCACAGTTACACCCAGCATCTTATTGCACTGACCCCCCAACATTAAATGGCACAGTTACACCCAGCATCTTATTGTACTGACCCCCCAACATTAAATGGCACAGTTACACCAGCATCTTATTGCACTGACCCCCCAACATTAAATGGCACAGTACACCCAGCATCTTATTGCACTGACCCCCCAACATTAAATGGCACAGTTACACCCAGCATCTTATTGCACTGACCCCCCAACATTAAATGGCACAGTTAAACCCAGCATCTTATTGCACTGACCCCCCCAACATTAAATGGCACAGATACACCCAGCATCTTATTGCACTGACCCCCCAACATTAAATGGCACAGTTACACCCAGCATCTTATTGCACTGACCCCCCAACATTAAATGGCACAGTTACACCCAGCATCTTATTGCACTGACCCCCCAACATTAAATGGCACAGTTACGCCCAGCATCTTATTGCACTGACCCCCCCAACATTAAATGGCACAGTTACGCCCAGCATCTTATTGCACTGACCCCCAACATTAAATGGCACAGTTACACCCAGCATCTTATTGCACTGACCCCCCCAACATTAAATGGCACAGTTACACCCAGCATCTTATTGCACTGACCCCCCCAACATTAAATGGCACAGTTACACCCAGCATCTTATTGCACTGACCCCCCCAACATTAAATGGCACAGTTACGCCCAGCATCTTATTGCACTGACCCCCCCCAACATTAAATGGCACAGTTACGCCCAGCATCTTATTGCACTGATCCCCCCAACATTAAATGACACAGTTAAACCCAGCATCTTATTGCACTGACCCCCCCAACATTAAATGGCACAGTTACGCCCAGCATCTTATTGCACTGACCCCCCCAACATTAAATGGCACAGTTACGCCCAGCATCTTATTGCACTGACCCCCCCAACATTAAATGGCACAGTTACACCCAGCATCTTATTGCACTGACCCCCCAACATTAAATGGCACAGTTACACCCAGCATCTTATTGCACTGACCCCCCAACATTAAATGGCACAGTTACACCCAGCATCTTATTGTACTGACCCCCCAACATTAAATGGCACAGTTACACCCAGCATCTTATTGTACTGACCCCCCAACATTAAATGGCACAGTTACACCCAGCATCTTATAGTACTGACCCCCCAACATTAAATGGTACAGTTACACCCAGCATCTTATTGCACTGACCCCCCCAACTTTAAATGGCACAGTTACACCAGCATCTTATTGTACTGACCCCCCAACATTAAATGGCACAGTTAAACCCAGCATCTTATTGTACTGACCCCCCAACATTAAATGGCACAGTTTACACCCAGCATCTTATTGCACTGACCCCCCAACATTAAATGGCACAGTTACGCCCAGCATCTTATTGCACTGACCCCCCAACATTAAATGGCACAGTTACGCCCAGCATCTTATTGCACTGACCCCCAACATTAAATGGCACAGTTACGCCCAGCATCTTATTGCACTGACCCCCCAACATTAAATCGCACAGTTACGCCCAGCATCTTATTGCACTGACCCCCCAACATTAAATGGCACAGTTACACCCAGCATCTTATTGTACTGACCCCCCAATTAAATGGCACAGTTACACCCAGCATCTTATTGTACTGACCCCCCAACATTAAATGGCACAGTTACACCCAGCATCTTATTGTACTGACCCCCAACATTAAATGGCACAGTTACACCCAGCATCTTATGTACTGACCCCCCAACATTAAATGGCACAGTTACACCCAGCATCTTATTGTACTGACCCCCCAACATTAAATGGCACAGTTACACCCAGCATCTTATTGCACTGACCCCCCAACATTAAATGGCACAGTTACACCAGCATCTTTATTGCACTGAACCCCCCAACATTAAATGGCACAGTTACACCCAGCATCTTATTGTACTGACCGGCCAACATTAAATGGCACAGTTACACCCAGCATCTTATTGCACTGACCCCCAAATTAAAATCGCACAGTTACGCCCAGCATCTTATTGCACTGACCCCCCAACATTAAATGGCACAGTTACAACCAGAATCTTATTGCACTGACCCCCAACATTAAATGGCACAGTTACACCCAGCATCTTATTGCACTGACCGGCCAACATTAAATGGTACAGTTACACCCAGCATTCTTATTGCACTGACCCCCCAAAATTAATCGCACAGGTTACGCCCAGCATCTTATTGCACTGACCCCCCCAACATTAAATGGCACAGTTACACCCAGAATCTTATTGCACTGACCCCCCAACATTAAATGGCACAGTTACACCCAGCATCTTATTGCACTGACCGGCCAACATTAAATGGCACAGTTACACCCAGCATCTTATTGTACTGACCCCCCAACATTAAATGGCACAGTTACGCCCAGCATCTTATTGCACTGACCCCCCCAACATTAAATCGCACAGTTACGCCCAGCATCTTATTGTACTGACCCCCCAACATTAAATGGCACAGTTACACCCAGCATCTTATTGCACTGACCCCCCAAAATTAAATCGCAAAGTTACGCCCAGCATCTTATTGCACTGACCCCCCAACATTAAAATGGCACAGTGACACCCAGCATCTTATTGTACTGACCCCCCAACATTAAATGGCACAGTTACGCCCAGCATCTTATTGCACTGACCCCCAACATTAAATGGCACAGTTACGCCCAGCATCTTATTGCACTGACCCCCCAACATTAAATGGCACAGTTACACCCAGCATCTATTGTACTGACCCCCCAACATTAAATGGCATAGTTACACCCAGCATCTTATTGTACTGACCCCCCAACATTAAATGGCACAGTTACGCCCAGCATCTTATTGCACTGACCCCCCAACATTAAATGGTACAGTTACACCCAGCATCTTATTGCACTGACCCCCCAACATTAAATGGTACAGTTACGCCCAGCATCTGATTGCACTGACCCCCCAACATTAAATGGCACAGTTACACCCAGCATCTTATTGCACTGACCCCCCAACATTAAATGGTACAGTTACGCCCTGCATCTTATTTGCACTGACCCCCCAACATTAAATGGCACAGTTACACCAGCATCTTATTGCACTGACCCCCCAACATTAAATGGCACAGTTTACACCCAGCATCTTATTGTACTGACCCCCCCAACATTAAATGGCACAGTTACACCCAGCATCTTATTGCACTGACCCCCCAACATTAAATGGTACAGTTACGCCCAGCATCTTATTGCACTGGACCCCCAACATTAAATGGCACAGTTACACCCAGCATCTTATTGCACTGACCCCCCAACATTAAATGGTACAGTTACGCCCAGCATCTTATTGCACTGACCGGCCAACATTAAATGGCACAGTTACACCCAGCATCTTATTGCACTGACCCCCCAACATTAAATGGTACAGTTACACCCAGCATCTTATTGCACTGACCGGCCAACATTAAATGGCACAGTTACACCCAGCATCTTATTGCACTGACCCCCCAACATTAAATGGCACAGTTACACCCAGCATCTTATTGTACTGACCCCCCAACATTAAATGGCACAGTTACGCCCAGCATCTTATTGCACTGACCGGCCAACATTAAATGGGCACAGTTACACCCAGCATCTTATTGCACTGACCCCCCAACATTAAATGGCACAGTTACACCCAGCATCTTATTGCACTGACCCCCCAACATTAAATGGTACAGTTACGCCCAGCATCTTATTGCACTGACCCCCCAACATTAAATGGTACAGTTACGCCCAGCATCTTATTGCACTGACCGGCCAACATAAATGGCAAGTTACACCCAGCATTTATTGCACTGACCCCCACATTAAATGGCACAGTTACACCCAGCATCTTATTGCACTGACGCCCCAACATTAAATGGTACAGTTACGCCCAGCATCTTATTGCACTGACGGCCAACATTAATGGCACAGTTACACCCAGCATCTTATTGCACTGACCCCCCCAAAACATTAAATGGTACAGTTACACCCAGCATCTTATTGCACTGACCGGGCCAACATTAAATGGCACAGTTACACCCAGCATCTTATTGCACTGACCCACCAACATTAAATGGTACAGTTACGCCCAGCATCTTATTGCACTGACCCCCCAACATTAAATGGCACAGTTACACCCAGCATCTTATTGCACTGACCCCCCAACATTAAATGGCACAGTTACACCCAGCATCTTATTGCACTGACCCCCCAACATTAAATGGCACAGTTACACCCAGCATCTTATTGCACTGACCCCCCAACATTAAATGGTACAGTTACGCCCAGCATCTTATTGCACTGACCCCCCAACATTAAATGGCACAGTTACACCCAGCATCTTATTGCACTGACCCCCCAACATTAAATGGTACAGTTACGCCCAGCATCTTATTGCACTGACCCCCCAACATTAAATGGCACAGTTAACCCAGCATCTTATTGCACTGACCCCCCAACATTAAATGGCACAGTTACGCCCAGCATCTTATTGCACTGACCCCCCAACATTAAATGGCACAGTTACACCCAGCATCTTATTGCACTGACCCCCAACATTAAATGGCACTAGTTACGCCCAGCATCTTATTGCACTGACCGGCCAACATTAAATGGCACAGTTACACCCAGCAATCTTATTGTACTGACCGGCCAAACATTAAATGGCCACAGTTACACCCAGCATCTTATTGCACTGACCCCCCAAAATTAAATCGCACAGTTACGCCCAGCATCTTATTGCACTGACCCCCCAACATTAAATGGCACAGTTACAACCAGAATCTTATTGCACTGACCCCCCAACATTAAATGGCACAGTTACACCCAGCATCTTATTGCACTGACCGGCCAACATTAAATGGTACAGTTACACCCAGCATCTTATTGCACTGACCCCCCAAAATTAAATCGCACAGTTACGCCCAGCATCTTATTGCACTGACCCCCAACATTAAATGGCACAGTTACACCCAGAATCTTATTGCACTGACCCCCCAACATTAAATGGCACAGTTACACCCAGCATCTTATTGCACTGACCGGCCAACATTAAATGGCACAGTTACACCCAGCATCTTATTGTACTGACCCCCCAACATTAAATGGCACAGTTACGCCCAGCATCTTATTGCACTGACCCCCCAACATTAAATCGCACAGTTACGCCCAGCATCTTATTGTACTGACCCCCCAACATTAAATGGCACAGTTACACAGCATCTTATTGCACTGACCCCCAACATTAAATCGCAAAGTTACGCCCAGCATCTTATTGCACTGACCCCCAACATTAAATGCACAGTGACACCCAGCATCTTATTGTACTGACCCCCCCAACATTAAAATGGCACAGTTACGCCCAGCATCTTATTGCACTGACCCCCCAACATTAAATGCACAGTTACGCCCAGCATCTTATTGCACTGACCCCCAACATTAAATGGCACAGTTACACCCAGCATCTTATTGTACTGACCCCCCAAACATTAAATGGCACAGTTACACCCAGCATCTTATTGTACTGACCCCCCAACATTAAATGGCACAGTTACGCCCCAGCATTTATTGCACTGACCCCCCAAACATTAAATGGTACAGTTACACCCAGCATCTTATTGGCACTGACCCCCCAACATTAAATGGTACAGTTACGCCCAGCATCTGATTGCACTGACCCCCCAACATTAAATGGCACAGTTACACCCAGCATCTTATTGCACTGACCCCCCAACATTAAATGGTACAGTTACGCCCTGCATCTTATTGCACTGACCCCCCAACATTAAATGGCACAGTTACACCCAGCATCTTATTGCACTGACCCCCCCAACATTAAATGGCAACAGTTACACCCAGCATCTTATTGGGTACTGACCCCCCAACATTAAATGGCACAGTTACACCCAGCATCTTATTGCACTGACCCCCCAACATTAAATGGTACAGTTACGCCCAGCATCTTATTGCACTGACCCCCCAACATTAAATGGCACAGTTACACCCAGCATCTTATTGCACTGACCCCCCAACATTAAATGGTACAGTTACGCCCAGCATCTTATTGCACTGACGGCCAACATTAAATGGCACAGTTACACCCAGCATCTTATTGCACTGACCCCCCCAACATTAAATGGTACAGTTACACCCAGCATCTTATTGCACTGACCGGCCAACATCAAATGGCACAGTTACACCCAGCATCTATTGCACTGACCCCCCAACATTAAATGGCACATGACACCCAGCATCTTATTGCACTGACCCCCCAACATTAAATGGTACGTTACGCCCAGCATCTTATTGCACTGACCGGCCAACATTAAATGGCACAGTTACACCCAGCATCTTATTGCACTGACCCCCCAACATTAAATGGTACAGTTACACCCAGCATCTTATTGCACTGACCGGCCAACATTAAATGGCCACAGTTACACCCAGCATCTTATTGCACTGACCCCCCAACATTAAATGGTACAGTTACGCCCAGCATCTTATTGCACTGACCCCCCAACATTAAATGGCACAGTTACACCCAGCATCTTATTGCACTGACCCCCCAACATTAAATGGCACAGTTACACCCGCATCTTATTGCACTGACCCCCCAACATTAAATGGCACAGTTACACCCAGCATCTTATTGCACTGACCCCCAACATTAAATGGTACAGTTACGCCCAGCATCTTATTGCACTGACCCCCCACATTAAATGGCACAGTTACACCCAGCATCTTATTGCACTGACCCCCCAACATTAAATGGTACAGTTACGCCCAGCATCTTATTGCACTGACCCCCAACATTAAATGGCACAGTTACACCCAGCATCTTATTGCACTGACCCCCAAACATTAAATGGCACAGTTACGCCCAGCATCTTATTGCACTGACCGGGCCAACATTAAATGCCCACAGTTACACCCAGCATCTTATTGCACTGACCGGCCAACATTTAAATGGCACAGTTACACCCAGCATCTTATTGCACTGACCCCCAACATTAAATGGCACAGTTACACCCAGCATCTTATTGCACTGACCCCCCAACATTAAATGGCACAGTTACACCCAGCATCTTATTGTACTGACCCCCCAACATTAAATGGGCCACAGTTACGCCCAGCATCTTATTGCACTGACCCCCCAACATTAAATGGCCACAGTTACACCCAGCATCTTATTGCACCTGACCCGGCCAACATTAAATGGCTACAGTTACACCCAGCATCTTATTTGCACTGACCCCCCAACATTAAATGGTACAGTTACGCCCAGCATCTTATTGCACTGACCCCCCAACATTAAATGGCACAGTTAAACCCAGCACCTTATTGCACTGACCCCCCAACATTAAATGGCACAGTTACACCCAGCATCTTATTGCACTGACCCCCCCAACATTAAATGCCACAGTTACACCCAGCATCCTATGCACTGACCCCCCAACATTAAATGGTACAGTTACGCCCAGCATCTTATTGCACTGACCCCCAACATTAAATGGTACAGTTACACCCAGCATCTTATTGCACTGACCCCCAACATTAAATGGTACAGTTACGCCCAGCATCTTATTGCACTGACCCCAACATTAAATGCACAGTTACACCCAGCATCTTATTGCACTGACCCCAACATTAAATGGCACAGTTACGCCCAGCATCTTATTGCACTGACCGGCCAACATTAAATGGCACAGTTACACCCAGCATCTTATTGCACTGACCGGCCAACATTAAATGGCACAGTTACACCCAGCATCTTATTGCACTGACCGGGCCAACATTAAATGCACAGTTACACCCAGCATCTTATTGCACTGACTCCCCAACATTAAATGGCACAGTACACCCAGCATCTTATTGCACTGACCGGCCAACATTAAATGGCACAGTTACACCCAGCATCTTATTGCACTGACCCCCCAACATTAAATGGCACAGTTACACCAGCATCTTATTGTACTGACCCCCCCGGCAACATTAAATGGCACAGTTACGCCCAGCATCTTATTGCACTGACCCCCCAACATTAAATGGCACAGTTACGCCCAGCATCTTATTGCACTGACCCCCCCAACATTAAATGGCACAGTTACGCCCAGCATCTTATTGCACTGACGCCCCCAACATTAAATGGCACAGTTACGCCCAGCATCTTATTACACTGATCCCCCAACATTAAATGGCACAGTTACGCCCAGCATCTTATTGCACTGACCCCCCAACATTAAATGGCACAGTTACGCCCAGCATCTTATTGCACTGACCCCCCCAACATTAAATGGCACAGTTACGCCCAGCATCTTATTGCACTGACCCCAACAGTTACGCCCAGTATTGCACTGAACCCCCCCAACATTAAATGGCACAGTTACACCCAGCATCTTATTGCACTGACCCCACAACATTAAATGGCACAGTTACACCCAGCATCTTATTGCACTGACCCCCCAACATTAAATGGCAACATTACACCCAGCATCTTATTGTACTGACCCCCCAACATTAAATGGCACAGTTACACCCAGCATCTTATTGCACTGACTGGCCAACATTAAATGGTACAGTTACGCCCAGCATCTTATTGCACTTACCCCCATTAAATGGCACTAGTTACACCCAGCATCTTATTGCACTGACCCCCCAACATTAAATGGCACAGTTACACCCAGCATCTTATTGCACTGACCCCCAAACATTAAATGGCACAGTTACACCCAGCATCTTGTTGCACTGACCGGCCAACATTAAATGGCACAGTTACACCCAGTATCTTATTGCACTGACCGGCCAACATTAAATGGCACAGTTACACCCAGCATCTTATTGCACTGACCCCCCACATTAAATGGCACAGTTACGCCCAGCATCTTATTGCACTGACCCCCAACATTAAATGGCACAGTTACACCCAGCATCTTATTGCACTGACCCCCAACATTAAATGGCACAGTTACACCCAGCATCTTATTGCACTGACCCGCCCAACATTAAATGGCACAGTTACAACCCAGCATTCTTATTGCACTGACCCCCCAACATTAAATGGCACAGTTACACCCAGCATCTTATTGCACTGACCCCCCAACATTAAATGGCACAGTTACGCCCAGCATTCTTATTTGCACTGACCCCCCAACATTAAATGGCACAGTTACACCCAGCATCTTATTGCACTGACCCCCCAACATTAAATGGCACAGTTACACCCAGCATCTTATTGCACTGACCCCCCAAACATTAAATGGCACAGTTACACCCAGCATCTTATTGCACTGACCCCCCAACATTAAATGGCACAGTTACACCCAGCATCTTATTGCACTGACCCCCCAACATTAAATGGCACAGTACACCCAGCATCTTATTGCACTACCCCCCAACATAAATGGCCACAGTTACACCCAGCATCTTATTGCACTGACCCCCCAACATTAAATGGCACAGTTACGCCCAGCATCTTATTTGCACTGACCCCCCAACATTAAATGGCACAGTTACACCCAGCATCTTATTGCACTGACCCCCAAACATTAAATGGCACAGTTACACCCAGCATCTTATTGCACTGACCCCCCAACATTAAATGGCACAGTTACACCCAGCATCTTATTGCACTGACCCCCCAACATTAAATGGCACAGTTACACCCAGCATCTTCATTGCACTGACCCCCAACATTAAATGGCACAGTTACGCCCAGCATCTTATTGCACTGACCCCCCCAACATTAAATGGCACCAGTTACGCCCAGCATCTTATTGCACTGACCCCCCCAACTTAAATGCACAGTTACACCCAGCATCTTATTGCATGACCCCCAACATTAAATGGCACAGTTACACCCAGCATCTTATTGCACTGACCCCCAACATTAAAATTGGCACAGTTACGCCCAGCATCTTATTGCACTGACCCCCCCAACATTAAATGGCACAGTTACGCCCAGCATCTTATTGCACTGACCCCCCAACATTAAATGGCACAGTTACACCCAGCATCTTATTGCACTGACCCCCCAACATTAAATGGCACAGTTACACCCAGCATCTTATTGCACTGACCCCCCAACATTAAATGGCACAGTTACACCCAGCATCTTATTGTACTGACCCCCCAACATTAAATGGCACAGTTACACCCAGCATCTTATTGTACTGACCCCCCAACATTAAATGGCACAGTTACACCCAGCATCTTATTGTACTGACCCCCCCAACATTAAATGGCACAGTTACACCCAGCATCTTATTGTACTGACCCCCCAAACATTAAATGGCACAGTTACACCCAGCATCTTATTGTACTGACCCCCCAACATTAAATGGCACAGTTAAACCCAGCATCTTTATTGTACTGACCCCCCAACATTAAATGCACAGTTACACCCAGCATCTTATTGTACTGACCCCCCAACATTAAATGGCCACAGTTACACCCAGCATCTTATTGCACTGACCCCCCAACATTAAATGGCACAGTTACACCCAGCATCTTATTGTACTGACCGGCCAAACATTAAATGGCCACAGTTACACCCAGCATCTTATTGCCACTGACCCCCCAACATTAAATGGCACAGTTACACCCAGCATCTTATTGCACTGACCCCCCAACATTTAAATGGCACAGTTACGCCCAGCATCTTATTGCACTGACCCCCCAACATTAAATGGCACAGTTACGCCCAGCATCTTATTGCACTGACCCCCCAACATTAAATGCCAGTACGCCCAGCATCTTATTGCACTGACCCCCCAACATTAAATCGCACAGTTACGCCCAGCATCTTATTGCACTGACCCCCCAACATTAAATGGCACAGTTACACCCAGCATCTTATTGTACTGACCCCCCAACATTAAATGGCACAGTTACACCCAGCATCTTATTGTACTGACCCCCCAACATTAAATGGCACAGTTACACCCAGCATCTTATTGTACTGACCCCCAACATTAAATGGCACAGTTACACCCAGCATCTTATTGTACTGACCCCCCAACATTAAATGGCACAGTTACACCCAGCATCTTATTGTACTGACCCCCCAACATTAAATGGCACAGTTACACCCAGCATCTTATTGCACTGACCCCCCAACATTAAATGGCACAGTTACACCCAGCATCTTATTGCACTGACCCCCAACATTAAATGGCACAGTTACACCCAGCATCTTATTGTACTGACCGCCAAAATAAATGCACGTACCCAGCTTATGGCCCCAATAATCCCAGTCGCCATCTTATTGCACTGACCCCCAACATTAAATGGCACAGTTACACCCAGAATCTTATTTGCACTGACCCCCCAACATTAAATGGCACAGTTACACCCAGCATCTTATTGCACTGACCGGCCAACATTAAATGGTACAGTTACACCCAGCATCTTATTGCACTGACCCCCCAAAATTAAATCGCACAGTTACGCCCAGCATCTTATTGCACTGACCCCCCAACATTAAATGGCACAGTGACACCCAGAATCTTATTGCACTGACCCCCCAACATTAAATGGCACAGTTTACACCCAGCATCTTATTGCACTGACCGGCCAACATTAAATGGCACAGTTACACCCAGCATCTTATTGTACTGACCCCCCAACATTAAGTGGCACAGTTACGCCCAGCATCTTATTGCACTGACCCCCCAACATTAAATCGCACAGTTACGCCCAGCATCTTATTGCACTGACCCCCCAACATTAAATGGCACAGTTACACCCAGAATCTTATTGCACTGACCCCCCAACATTAAATGGCACAGTTACACCCCAGCATCTTATGCACTGACCGGCCAACATTAAATGGCACAGTTACACCCAGCATCTTATTGCACTGACCCCCCAACAATAATTGGTACAGTTACACCCAGCATCTTATTGCACTGACCGCCAACATTAAATGGCACAGTTACACCCAGCATCTTATTGCACTGACCCCCCAACATTAAATGGCACAGTTACACCCAGCATCTTATGCACTGACCCCCCAACAATAATTGGACAGTTACACCAGCATCTTATGCATGACCCCCAACATTAATGCACAGTTACACCGCATCTTATTGCACTGAACCCGCCCAACATTAAATGGCACAGTTACACCCAGCATCTTATTGCACTGACCCCCCCAACATTAAATGGCACAGTTACACCCAGCATCTTATTGCACTGACCCCCCAACATTTAAATGGCCACAGTTACACCCAGCATCTTATTGCACTGACCCCCCAACATTAAATGGCACAGTTACACCCAGCATCTTATTGCACTGACCCCCCAACATTAATGGCACAGTACGCCCAGCATCTTATTGCACTGACCCCCCCAACATTAAATCGCACAGTTACGCCCAGCATCTTATTGCACTGACCCCCCAACATTAAATCGCACAGTACGCCCAGCATCTTATTGTACTGACCCCCCAACATTAAATGGCACAGTTACGCCCAGCATCTTGATTGCACTGACCCCCCAACATTAAATGGCACAGTTACGCCCAGCATCTTATTGCACTGACCCCCCAACATTAAATCGCACAGTTACGCCCAGCATCTTATTGCACTGACCCCCAACATTAAATGGCACAGTTACACCCAGCATCTTATTGTACTGACCCCCAACATTAAATGGCCACAGTTACACCCAGCATCTTATTGTACTGACCCCCAACATTAAATGGCACAGTTACACCCAGCATCTTATTGTACTGACCCCCAACATTAAATGGCACAGTTACACCCAGCATCTTATTGTACTGACCCCCCAACATTAAATGGCACAGTTACACCCAGCATCTTATTGTACTGACCCCCCAACATTAAATGGCACAGTTACACCCAGCATCTTATTGCACTGACCCCCCAACATTAAATGGCACAGTTACACCCAGCATCTTATTGCACTGACCCCCCAACATTAAATGGCACAGTTACACCCAGCATCTTATTGTACTGACCGGCCAACATTAAATGGCACAGTTACACCCAGCATCTTATTGCACTGACCCCCCAAAATTAAATCGCACAGTTACGCCCAGCATCTTATTGCACTGACCCCCCAACATTAAATGGCACAGTTACACCCAGAATCTTATTGCACTGACCCCCCAACATTAAATGGCACAGTTACACCCAGCATCTTATTGCACTGACCGGCCAACATTAAATGGTACAGTTACACCCAGCATCTTATTGCACTGACCCCCCAAAATTAAATCGCACAGTTACGCCCAGCATCTTATTGCACTGACCCCCCAACATTAAATGGCACAGTTACACCCAGAATCTTATTGCACTGACCCCCCAACATTAAATGGCACAGTTACACCCAGCATCTTATTGCACTGACCGGCCAACATTAAATGGCACAGTTACACCCAGCATCTTATTGTACTGACCCCCCAACATTAAATGGCACAGTTACGCCCAGCATCTTATTGCACTGACCCCCCAACATTAAATCGCACAGTTACGCCCAGCATCTTATTGCACTGACCCCCCAACATTAAATGGCACAGTTACACCCAGAATCTTATTGCACTGACCCCCCAACATTAAATGGCACAGTTACACCCAGCATCTTATTGCACTGACCGGCCAACATTAAATGGCACAGTTACACCCAGCATCTTATTGCACTGACCCCCCAACAATAATTGGTACAGTTACACCCAGCATCTTATTGCACTGACCCCCCCCAACATTAAATGGTACAGTTACGCCCAGCATCTTATTGCACTGACCGGCCAACATTAAATGGCACAGTTACACCCAGCATCTTATTGCACTGACCCCCCAACATTAAATGGCCACAGTTACACCCAGCATCTTATTGCACTGACCCCCCAACAATAATTGGTACAGTTACACCCAGCATCTTATTGCACTGACCCCCCAACATTAAATGGCACAGTTACACCCAGCATCTTATTGCACTGACCGGCCAACATTAAATGGCACAGTTACACCCAGCATCTTATTGCACTGACCCCCCAAGATTAAATGGCACAGTTACACCCAGCATCTTATTGCACTGACCCCCCAAGATTAAATGGTACAGTTACGCCCAGCATCTTATTGCACTGACCCCCAACATTAAATGGCACAGTTACACCCAGCATCTTATTGCACTGACCCCCCAACAATAATTGGTACAGTTACACCCAGCATCTTATTGCACTGACCGGCCAACAATAAATGGCACAGTTACACCCAGCATCTTATTGCACTGACCCCCCAACATTAAATGGCACAGTTACACCCAGCATCTTATTGCACTGAGCGGCCAACATTAAATGGCACAGTTACACCCAGCATCTTATTGCACTGACCGGCCAACATTAAATGGCACAGTTACACCCAGCATCTTATTGCACTGACCGGCCAACATTAAATGGCACAGTTACACCCAGCATCTTATTGCACTGACCGGCCAACATTAAATGGCACAGTTACACCCAGCATCTTATTGCACTGACCCCCCAACATTAAATGGCACAGTTACACCCAGCATCTTATTGCACTGACCCCCCAACAATAATTGGTACAGTTACACCCAGCATCTTATTGCACTGACCGGCCAACAATAAATGGCACAGTTACACCCAGCATCTTATTGCACTGACCCCCCAACATTAAATGGCACAGTTACACCCAGCATCTTATTGCACTGACCCCCCAACATTAAATGGCACAGTTACACCCAGCATCTTATTGCACTGACCCCCCAACATTAAATGGCACAGTTACACCCAGCATCTTATTGCACTGACCGGCCAACATTAAATGGCACAGTTACACCCAGCATCTTATTGCACTGACCGGCCAACATTAAATGGCACAGTTACACCCAGCATCTTATTGCACTGACCGGCCAACATTAAATCGCACAGTTACACCCAGCATCTTATTGCACTGACCGGCCAACATTAAATGGCACAGTTACACCCAGCATCTTATTGCACTGAGCGGCCAACATTAAATGGCACAGTTACACCCAGCATCTTATTGCACTGACCGGCCAACATTAAATCGCACAGTTACACCCAGCATCTTATTGCACTGACCGGCCAACATTAAATGGCACAGTTACACCCAGCATCTTATTGCACTGACCCCCCAACATTAAATGGCACAGTTACACCCAGCATCTTATTGCACTGACCCCCCAACATTAAATGGCACAGTTACACCCAGCATCTTATTGCACTGACCCCCCAACATTAAATGGCACAGTTACACCCAGCATCTTATTGCACTGACCGGCCAACATTAAATCGCACAGTTACACCCAGCATCTTATTGCACTGACCGGCCAACATTAAATGGCACAGTTACACCCAGCATCTTATTGCACTGACCCCCCAACATTAAATGGCACAGTTACACCCAGCATCTTATTGCACTGACCGGCCAACATTAAATCGCACAGTTACACTCAGCATCTTATTGCACTGACCGGCCAACATTAAATGGCACAGTTACACCCAGCATCTTATTGCACTGACCCCCCAACATTAAATGGCACAGTTACACCCAGCATCTTATTGCACTGACCCCCCAACAATAAATGGCACAGTTACACCCAGCATCTTATTGTACTGACCCCCCAACATTAAATGGCACAGTTACACCCAGCATCTTATTGTACTGACCCCCCAACATTAAATGGCACAGTTACACCCAGCATCTTATTGTACTGACCGGCCAACATTAAATGGCACAGTTACACCCAGTTATGCCCTAGTGATTATAATCATGTACCTGATACCCTCGAGCTGGTGCTCCTGGTCAATGAAAACTACAGCATGTGTTCTTCTTCCAGGCCAACATTGTCAACCTCAACACTGACTTTGAAGGGGGTGGGGCTTTTACCTTCCATGATTCATAAAAATGTATCAGTACTGTTGAGTCCAACTGCATGGTCAGTGTCCCATGGAGACTTTCCCAATCTCCATACCTCTTTACACCAGCTGCTGAGCTTCCGGTAGGGGTCATCAGAGAAGACATTTGCATTGGGCAACTTGACCAGAATATGGAGCCTAAGGCGTTCATGAGATTTATATCCTCTAGATAGAGCACCAGCGTGGACTTTCCTAATCTCCATACCTCTTTGCACCAGCAGCTAAGCTTCTGGTAGTGGTCATCAGAGGAGAAGACCTTTGCATTGGGCAGCTTGACCAGTATATGGAGTCTAAGGCCTTCATGTGATTCATATCCCCTAGATAGAGCACCAGCGAGGACTTTCCCAATCTCCATACCTCTTTGCACCAGCTGCTGAGCTTCCAGTAGTGGGCATCAGAGAAGACCTTTGCATTGGGCAACTTGACCAGTATATGGAGCCTAAGGCCTTCATGTGATTTATATCCCCTAGATAGAGCACCAGCAAGGACTTTCCCAATCTCCAAACCTCTTTACAACAGCTGCTGAGCTTCCAGTAGTGGTCATCAGAGAAGACCTTTGCATTGGGCAGCTTGACCAAAATACATCTCTATATAGTGATAACATCAGCTGACTATAGGAACTGTAGAGGTTTTAGATGATGAAGAACTTTGGTTCTATCTCAGGACTGAGATTAACTAGGGTAATTCCATGCCTGTTGTAATGACACAGGAAAATATTTAGACTAACCCTTACTAGGGGCAGTAGGGTAATTAAAAAAATAGACATTCCATTTCACAGAGACATGGAAACATCTATAGACCTTAATGTTTGTATAAAGAATGCTGTAACTTGTCAGAAGGCAGAGTACTAAGGCAGGCAGGGTAAATATAGGAATTTTTTGGGCTTTAGGCTTCTTGGCCACTGGGACAGGGAATAGAGCCATCTGTATTAAGGTGGCCCTACACGGGCCGATTCTAGCTGCCAACATTGGTCCCTGAGACCTATTCGGCAGCTTATCGGCCCATGTATGGGCACTAACCGTGGCACAGCAGGAGATACTGATTGCCCCCAGTGTGGGCAGAATCCTCATAGACCACATTGGCCCAGCAACATGTGACATAGCAGGTAAGTGGCCAATGGCATGGAAATCTTGGGCAGCGCCAACTCAGTTTGTTCCCATTTCTGTTCCCTATGTCCCGTCACTAGTTAGTAGCCATATTGGTCACGGCGTTGGCTCGGGGTCAGTTAGAAATACTTTGTATTTGATCACAAATGATCTCAGCAGATCCACTGAGTTTGGTTCCCATGGTATCCGCACCATTGGGCTCTGTTTATTGGGATCTCAGCTTCCAACCTCCATTGGTTCTCACCCTACATGCCCCAAGGTTAAACCAAAGGGTTAATTTACAAAGGTAGATGTCACATGCGTTCCTCCAAAGTTGGGGAGCAACAAAAGCTTTCAGAAAGAACCCAGGGGTGCCAAATATTGGCTGTAATTGGCCATTCGTAGCCCCTATGTGGCCTACAGGAGGCTTCCTTTGGCAGTACCCATGGTTTTGATGCAATGAAAACCTGCCTCTAGGCCAAAAATCCAAAAAGAAGCTCCTGCTTTGAGGCCACGGGGAGCAACATCCAAGGGGTTGGAGAGCAACATGTTGCCCACAAGCCACGAGATGGGGATAACTGCTCTAGAGCAACATTTTTCACTTGTGAGCCAAACTCAGATGTAAAAGGTGCTGATGAGCCACACAAGCGTGAAAACAGTTCTTTGGGCAAGCCTAATATGGGCTGTGATTGGCTATTTGGTTGCCCAATGTGGACTGCTGGCCTACAGGAGGCTCTGGTTGGAGTAAAACTGTCTCTGGGCCTCCAAAACTTGCCTCCAAGCAAGAAATGTAAAAATAAACACCTACTTTGAGGCCCCTGGGAGCAACATCAAAGGGGTCGGGGGGCAATATGGTGCCCACAAGCCACTGGTTGGGGATCACTGCTCTAGTGCACGTAGGAAATCCCCCCTTCTAGTGTGCACTGCTTCCCACTCTTTCAGGGTGTTGCCCACTGTGGTGGTGTTGTTGCTGCTCCACCTCCCATCTCTTCTGTCCACGATCAACATCTTCATAGAATGACCACCAGGCATGGAGTTGGCCCCCTTTTCCTCTACTTACCTAAGTATCTTGTAGAATTAAGTCTAAAACAACTGGACTTTTCTTGAAAACGTTTCACCACCCATCCGAGTGGCTTCTTCAGTTCAACTGACTGGTAGGGAATTCCCCTGGCATTTAAACCCTTAAACCTACAGAGTACTAAGGGTAACTAAGATGAGATGAGTCCATATTCCAGTTTAGAAGGCCATTCTCGCATAAAAACATAATAAAATACTGGCACAGATTCACTTTTGGGGGGTGGTGGGGGTGAAAAAAGGAGGAATGTTGTTGTTGAAGGAGCAATGACCTCTGATCCCTTCAGATCCAAATTGGTTATAATCTATAATGATGTTCAGTCCCATAAACTAAAGGAACCAATGGCCAGCCTGCTATTGTTGCTTTCAGGGGACATTTATCCACTAGAAACCTAATACAATTTTAGGTCCAACTATGCTCTCTGGGTGCCCAGAATGGGTTTGATAGACTATGTCATATCACAGTTACATTTTTGGGGGGCCCTTAGAATTTATTCACTCTGCAAAAACAATGAACATACACAACTCACTCAGCCACAGTATCTATAAAGGGAGTCCCCCCAATACTCTCTTGTGGTGCCCGGATGTCAAGGAGAAGTCACCTGACAAAGCAGAACCACCAACTCTGGGGTAAAACCAAGAGAAAGTCCATCTCTCCCCTCTGAACGCCAACCCTAGTTCTTAGTCAACAGTAAATTCCCTCTAGATAAAGGTTAGTTAGTACCATGGGTATCCAGTGACAGAAGCAGAACTTGTTCCCACCAAAAACCTGGATGACCGGACAGACTAATGAAACATCTAGGGGGGCTACAAGGTTTTGAAGTTAGGGACATGGTATGGATTAGCACCCAACTATAACAGGGAGAGAACTTTGCTGATGGTCAGTGATTGCTTTATGGGTGGAACAATGAAATATGGAGACCACGGCCAAGTGGGAGCTGCAGGTGGAGAAGACTTTTTGTCTCCCAATACTGGACACTATCTTTAGGATTTCATGGGCAATACATATATAGGATCCAATGATGAGCAAGAAAAGGGAAGAACTGCAGGGACAGATGATGTAAATATCAATATTTGTGCCAAGGAGGTGTCTGAGCAGGAAAGTCCCTGGACAATCCAGTTCCAAGAAATCACAGAAGAAATGCTCAAATGGTATTTTGGCAACAGAACTGCAATGTATTCACAATGATTGATGCAACAACAAAGCCAAACCCTGTGGGAAATTATAGAAGTGTATCTCAGGGGGATGTAGGTGGCCACATATCTGTCATAGGCCATTACTGCTAGGAGCAAACACTCAAAGCCTGAATAATACAGCTGAGAAGGGACATTGTGGCCCCATCATGTATTACAGTAAGGAGGAGGGTTGGGGCAACGGCTGAGGAACCCAGTAGATCAAAGAGGGCCAACTGCCGGAGAAAGAAGTACATGGGGGAGTGAAGGCCACCAACACTATGATGAGGACGTTCTCCCAAACTGTCTTCAATGAAACTGGGTAAAACAGACTGAGCAAAATAACAAATATTTCTAATATAGTTAGTTGGGCAGAAATGTAATGTATGAAGGCTGGAGTGGGCAGCTGTCTAACATAATAGCCAGAACACTACTTCCTGTTTTCAGCTCTCTAACCTCATAGTTAGTCAGGGACTTTAGGGGGCCCCATGGGACATAACTGCCAGTTAGTTTGCATTTGAATCAGACCTGTGGGGATTTAGCCGGTAGCAGCCGGTAGCGAGTGGGAGTCACAGGTGAGACTTGGGTTTGCAACAAAGCTGATCCGGTTCCTGTCTGCGCTTCATTTCCCACAGAAAAATAACATCTAGGGCACTAGCCTCTCCTGCCCCGGAGATGTAATGGAGCCAGTACCTCCGCCTGGGTGCCATATATCTGCCATCCTACAGACAATTCCCACTGAGTGCTCACAAACTGGCAGTTATGGGGATGGGGAGGAGCTTCTGGGTCAGAGAGTGAGTGGGGGAGCAGGACGGGGTCCCCAGTGTCCCACCCTGCCGGATGCTGTTTGAGCCCCGGGGCAACCAGCTTATTCAGAGGTGCCCGTAGCTCCGGGGGTGCCCCTGTCTCCAGGGTTACTGCCTCTGCCGGCTTCTTTCTGCGGGCAGGGGGTGGGTGGGGAGTAGGGAGGAGCACCCTATTTGTGGATTTCGTGAAAGTTTCGCAAAACAATGTGCCAAATGGCAAAATGCGGACTTTTGCTTCGAATCCATGCCTGGCGAAAAAATTCACGACTAGCGGTGATGTCACAAGGGGAAGGGGTGGCCAGTGACATCATGGGGTGGGCTATGACAATCACAGTGAGACCGGGGAGGCAGTTTTAACCCGGACAGCACGGACTTTGGATGCAGACGAGTGGGAACCCCACCTGGGTCAATGGGTCCAACTGCGCTTGGGGGGGCAGGAGAGACTGGGCAGCACCGAGCGCGACTGTAGCGCAAAGAGACCCCTGTGGCGCAAAGAGACCCCTGTGGCGCAAAGAGACCCCTGTGGCGCAAAGAGACCCCTGTGGCGCAAAGAGACCCCTGTGGCGCAAAGAGACCCCTGTGGCGCAAAGAGACCCCTGTGGCGCAAAGAGACCCATGTGGCGCAAAGAGACCCCTGTGGTGCAAAGGGACCCCTGTGGCGCAAAGAGACCCCTGTGGCGCAAAGAGACCCCTGTGGCGCAAAGGGACCCCTGTGGCGCAAAGAGACCCCTGTGGCGCAAAGAGACCCATGTAGCGCAAAGAGACCCCTGTGGCGCAAAGAGACCCCTGTGGCGCAAAGAGACCCCTGTGGCGCAAAGAGACCCCTGTGGCGCAAAGAGACCCCTGTGGCGCAAAGAGACCCCTGTGGCGCAAATACCTTTAATTCATGGGATTATTTGTGCCAATGACTGAGCAGCTGTTGTATTGGATGTAAATGAGCCCTGGAGTCTTTGCTGCAGTGATACTGCCACCTAGGGGGCACCCCATGCAATTGCATTTGCCCTGTTGTAACGACAGATACGGGGAAGAGCCGCGTTGCTCTGTTACTTCCCACCTCCCCCGGTAGCAGCGCAGGTTACGCGGATAAGGGATCCACACGGGAACCTAAAGGGCAACTGGGAGATTCATGGGGTATTTCTGTACCTTCTGGTGCCGTATATATATATATCTGTAATAACATATTGCCTTATGCTGGTCTTTATATTCTGGGGTTCTGTACCAGCCCCCCCCCAGCCCTTTGGGAATCCAATTCTGCCCCAGTAGCTCCTTATGCTCTGGGCTTCTGTCACTTACCTGCACTTATATACAGTATATTTATATACAATGGGGGCCTGGTCACATGGAACCCCCTACCCAACACCCCCCGGCAGGGCATTCCCCAACCCCCTCACTGCCCTCACCGTGAGGAACCCCCTACCCAACATCCCCCGGCAGGGCATTCCCCAACCCCCTCACTGCCCTCACCGTGAGGAACCCCCTACCCAACATCCCCCGGCAGGGCATTCCCCAACCCCCTCACTGCCCTCACCGTGAGGAACCCCCTACCCAACATCCCCCGGCAGGGCATTCCCCAACCCCCTCACTGCCCTCACCGTGAGGAACCCCCTACCCAACATCCCCCGGCAGGGCATTCCCCAACCCCCTCACTGCCCTCACCGTGAGGAACCCCCTACCCAACATCCCCCGGCAGGGCATTCCCCAACCCCCTCACTGCCCTCACCGTGAGGAACCCCCTACCCAACATCCCCCGGCAGGGCATTCCCCAACCCCCTCACTGCCCTCACCGTGAGGAACCCCCTACCCAACATCCCCCGGCAGGGCATTCCCCAACCCCCTCACTGCCCTCACCGTGAGGAACCCCCTACCCAACATCCCCCGGCAGGGCATTCCCCAACCCCCTCACTCCCCTCCCCGTGAGGAACCCCTACCCAACATCCCCCGGCAGGGCATTCCCCAACCCCCTCACTGCCCTCACCGTGAGGAACCCCCTACCCAACATCCCCCGGCAGGGCATTCCCCAACCCCCTCACTGCCCTCCCCGTGAGGAACCCCCTACCCAACATCCCCCGGCAGGTCATTCCCCAACCCCCTCACTGCCCTCACCGTGAGGAACCCCCTACCCAACATCCCCCGGCAGGGCATTCCCCAACCCCCTCACTGCCCTCACCGTGAGGAACCCCCTACCCAACATCCCCCGGCAGGGCATTCCCCAACCCCCTCACTGCCCTCACCGTGAGGAACCCCCTACCCAACATCCCCCGGCAGGGCATTCCCCAACCCCCTCACTGCCCTCACCGTGTGGAACCCCCTTTGATAGAACAGTCTGGGCAGATCTCTAGAAACAAGAGCACCCTTTATTATGCTGGCCGTCCCTGCCTAAACCCCATCACCCAGGGCTCCTCACTCCAGCCCGTCCCTGCAGCAGGAGATCAGAACATTGAGAAGATGGTGGGGGTGAAGTTGCCCTGAACCTTGAGTAATGAGAGTAATGAGAGTAATGAGAGTAATGAGAGTAATGAGAGTAATGAGAGTAATGAGAGTAATGAGAGTAATGAGAGTAATGAGAGTAATGAGAGTAATGAGAGTAATGAGAGTAATGAGAGTAATGAGAGTAATGAGGCTGTAGCCGCCCAGCCTGGGGCAGTGGAGACTCTGCTGAACATCTCCGTGTAGGTTCTGGCACAAAGTGAGGAGGTTGAAGCTCAGACAGAAGGAGTTACTGGATAATAAATGCCCCGGGAGCCAGTGAATCGCTGCTGTCGGGAGTCGGAGGCAGAATTCAGGGTTCATTGAAGGCGGCACTTAGGCCTTTAGCATCTCCCCTATGTGCCGGAGCTTTATGGGCTTCTACTCTTGTCTTCTCTTCCCTAAGGGCTTTACATTGGTCAGTGCTTTCCCAAAGGTCCGTGGTTGTACTGTCAGGGTCACATGACCTCGGGATAAAGGCGTTAAATGACCTCGGGACGCCTTTAAACGGGCGTTAATTTCCATGAATCCTCTTTTATTTTGCCCAAACAGGAAGTGCTCCAGCAGCCATTTTAGGAGAATTGGGGGTCATTCTTGGGAAACAATAATGTGTTTAAGTTTCACTTGAAACTGTATGAAATAGAAAGAAAAATTAACTTCCCCTTGAAAGTGGGTGAAATAGAAAACAATGAGGGGATTAACTTCCCCTTGAAACTGGGTGAAATAGAAAACAATGAGGGATTAACTTCCCCTTGAAACTGGGTGAAATAGAAACAATGAGGGATTAACTTCCCCTTGAAACTGGGTGAAATAGAAAACAATGAGGGGATTAACTTCCCCTTGAAACTGGGTGAAATAGAAAACAATGAGGGGATTAACTTCCCCTTGAAACTGGGTGAAATAGAAAACAATGAGGGATTAACTTCCCCTTGAAACTGGGTGAAATAGAAACAATGAGGGGATTAACTTCCCCTTGAAACTGGGTGAAATAGAAAACAATGAGGGATTAACTTCCCCTTGAAACTGGGTGAAACAGAAAACAATGAGGGATTAACTTCCCCTTGAAACTGGGTGAAATAGAAAACAATGAGGGGATTAACTTCCCCTTGAAACTGGGTGAAATATAAAACAATGAGGGGATTAACTTCCCCTTGAAAGTGGGTGAAATAGAAATCAATGATGGGGTTAACTTCCCCTTGAAACTGGGTGAAACAGAAAACAATGAGGGGATTAACTTCCCCTTGAAACTGGGTGAAATAGAAAACAATGAGGGGATTAACTTCTCATTGAAACTGGGTGAAATAGAAAACAATGAGGGATTAACTTCCCCTTGAAACTGGGTGAAATAGAAAACAATGAGGAGATTAACTTCCCCTTGAAACTGGGTGAAACAGAAAACAATGAGGGGGATTAACTTCTCCTTGAAACTAGGTGAAACGGAAAACAATGATGGGATTAACTTCCCCTTGAAAGTGGGTGAAATAGAAATCAATGATGGGGTTAACTTCCCCTTGAAACTGGGTGAAATAGAAACAATGAGGGGATTAACTTCCCCTTGAAACTGGGTGAAACAGAAAACAATGAGGGGATTAACTTCCCCTTGAAACTGGGTGAAATAGAAAACAATGAGGGGATTAACTTCTCCTTGAAACTGGGTGAAACAGAAAACAATGAGGGGATTAACTTCCCCTTGAAACTGGGCGAAATAGAAAACAATGAGGGGATTAACTTCCCCTTGAAACTGGGTGAAACAGAAAACAATGAGGGGATTAACTTCCCCTTGAAACTGGGCGAAATAGAAAACAATGAGGGGATTAACTTCTCCTTGAAACTGGGTGAAACAGAAAACAATGAGGGGATTAACTTCCCCTTGAAACTGGGCGAAATAGAAACAATGAGGGGATTAACTTCTCCCCTAGAGAAATAGAAGTCAGTGACAGCCTGTCCTTGACACACTTTCAAGGGGAAGTTAATCCCCTCATTGTTTCTATTTCGCCCAGTTTCAAGGGGAAGTTAATCCCCTCATTGTTTTCTATTTCACCCAGTTTCAAGGGGAAGTTAATCCCCTCATTGTTTTCTATTTCACCCAGTTTCAAGGGGAAGTTAATCCCCTCATTGTTTTCTATTTCACCCAGTTTCAAGGGGAAGTTAATCCCCTCATTGTTTTCTGTTTCACCCAGTTTCAAGGGGAAGTTAATCCCCTCATTGTTTTCTATTTCACCCAGTTTCAAGGGGAAGTTAATCCCATCATTGTTTCTATTTCGCCCAGTTTCAAGGGGAAGTTAATCCCCTCATTGTTTTCTATTTCACCCAGTTTCAAGGGGAAGTTAATCCCATCATTGTTTTCTATTTCACAAACTTTCAAGGGGAAGTTAATCCCATCATTGTTTCTATTTCGCCCAGTTTCAAGGGGAAGTTAATCCCCTCATTGTTTCTATTTCACCCACTTTCAAGGGGAAGTTAATCCCCTCATTGTTTCTATTTCACAAACTTTCAAGGGGAAGTTAATCCCATCATTGTTTCTATTTCGCCCAGTTTCAAGGGGAAGTTAATCCCCTCATTGTTTCTATTTCACCCACTTTCAAGGGGAAGTTAATCCCATCATTGTTTTCTATTTCACAAACTTTCAAGGGGAAGTTAATCCCATCATTGTTTTCTATTTCACAAACTTAAAGGGGAAGTTAATCCCCTCATTGTTTCTATTTCACCCAGTTTCAAGGGGAAGTTAATCCCATCATTGTTTCTATTTCACCCAGTTTCAAGGGGAAGTTAATCCCCTCATTGTTTCTATTTCACCCACTTTCAAGGGGAAGTTAATCCCATCATTGTTTCTATTTCACCCAGTTTCAAGGGGAAGTTAATCCCCTCATTGTTTTCTATTTCACACACTTTCAAGGGGAAGTTAATCCCATCATTGTTTCTATTTCACCCAGTTTCAAGGGGAAGTTAATCCCATCATTGTTTCTATTTCACCCAGTTTCAAGGGGAAGTTAATCCCCTCATTGTTTCTATTTCACCCAGTTTCAAGGGGAAGTTAATCCCATCATTGTTTTCTATTTCACACACTTTCAAGGGGAAGTTAATCCCATCATTGTTTCTATTTCACACACTTTCAAGGGGAAGTTAATCCCCTCATTGTTTCTATTTCACCCACTTTCAAGGGGAAGTTAATCCCCTCATTGTTTCTATTTCACCCACTTTCAAGGGGAAGTTAATCCCATCATTGTTTCTATTTCACACACTTTCAAGGGGAAGTTAATCCCATCATTGTTTCTATTTCACACACTTTCAAGGGGAAGTTAATCCCATCATTGTTTCTATTTCACACACTTTCAAGGGGAAGTTAATCCCCTCATTGTTTCTATTTCACCCACTTTCAAGGGGAAGTTAATCCCATCATTGTTTCTGTTTCACCCAGTTTCAAGGGGAAGTTAATCCCCTCATTGTTTCTATTTCACCCAGTTTCAAGGGGAAGTTAATCCCATCATTGTTTTCTATTTCACACACTTTCAAGGGGAAGTTAATCCCATCATTGTTTCTATTTCACACACTTTCAAGGGGAAGTTAATCCCCTCATTGTTTCTATTTCACCCACTTTCAAGGGGAAGTTAATCCCCTCATTGTTTCTATTTCACCCACTTTCAAGGGGAAGTTAATCCCATCATTGTTTCTATTTCACACACTTTCAAGGGGAAGTTAATCCCATCATTGTTTCTATTTCACACACTTTCAAGGGGAAGTTAATCCCATCATTGTTTCTATTTCACACACTTTCAAGGGGAAGTTAATCCCCTCATTGTTTCTATTTCACCCACTTTCAAGGGGAAGTTAATCCCATCATTGTTTCTGTTTCACCCAGTTTCAAGGGGAAGTTAATCCCCTCATTGTTTTCTATTTCACACACTTTCAAGGGGAAGTTAATCCCCTCATTGTTTTCTATTTCACACACTTTCAAGGGGAAGTTAATCCCATCATTGTTTTCTATTTCACCCAGTTTCAAGGGGAAGTTAATCCCCTCATTGTTTTCTATTTCACCCAGTTTCAAGGGGAAGTTAATCCCATCATTGTTTTCTATTTCACCCAGTTTCAAGGGGAAGTTAATCCCATCATTGTTTCTATTTCACCCAGTTTCAAGGGGAAGTTAATCCCATCATTGTTTCCATTTCACACACTTTCAAGGGGAAGTTAACCCCATCATTGTTTCTATTTCACACACTTTAAAGGGGAAGTTATTCACTTCATTGAAGACGGGGCAGATTCGCTCACCACCATTATTCACAGAAGCGCCACGGAATGATTATTTATTGATATGCTATATAATAATATAGTATGTTGTAAAATTCACTGTTCCTAACAACTTTGCAATTGGTCTTTAGTATTGATTTGTTATAAATATTTATAGGTTTTGAATGATCTGCCTTCTTTCCCTACACCTTTGCAGCTTCCACATGGGGGTCGCCGACCCCGGCAGCCAAAAAAATGTTTTGCTCTTTGAAGCTACAATTTTATTTTTGTTCCATTTTATTCCTTATCTTTCTATTCAGCCCCTCCCCTATTCATAGTCCTGTCTCTCATTTACACCACTGCCTGGTTGCTAAGGAAAACAGGACCCTAGCAACCAGACAGCTGCTGAACTAAAAGCTAAATAAGCAAATAAAAAAAAACCACAAAAAATAAAAGCAGTTGCAAATTGTCTCAGAATATTATTGACTACATCAGACTAACAGTTACTTTCACCCCCACACAGGGGCAAATAAATAAAACAGAAGGATCAGTAGGATCATAGGGCAGTTAGTGATAGGGAAGGAGGGGCAGATTCATGATAACTCGGGGCACCCATAAGGTGCAACTAGGGGGCCCCATTGCTGTTGTTGTACCCGCCTGGCTCCATCCCGATGCTGGGGCCCCAATGGTGATAGGGTAGAAACCCTAGTTACAGCTTTATACTGGCAGTTACTATGGCAACCGCCGCACATATTCATACATACGGTATAAATATATGGATAAATCTGCTATAGTGCAAAATAAAGTGCATGGAAATCCTATAAACCTTGTCTGTTCTTCTCTTCAGTCATAGTTTGTGGGCAAGTTACTCTCCTGCCCAACTTGCCCGCCTTGCCCGCCCTGGCACTGTGCCTTCTGCACCTCGGCCCATACAGTAACCAGCCGCTCGGGCCCTATCCCATGCACCACCAGGGCCTCTCGGTACTTGCAGGCATTAAACGCCAGGCCCCATACGTAGAAATGCCCGTCGTGCCTGTAGGTCAAGTTGGCCGCCAACGCCAGGAAGCCAAAGTACACATCGTCCAATGGGAAAACGGGAATCTTCTGGGCAACCTCATGGAGGCGCTTTACAGATGCCCCTGGGAACAGGAAGCCCCCCCCAGAGAGGAAAGAGGGGTAAGTGTCATAGGGGTACAAGGCTTCGGAGATGGCATACTTGGTGGAACGCATGACATCACTGTGGGGGCGGAGCCTTCCATGCAGGGTGAGAGGGGAGGAGCCATGCTCTTTGATATAACGCACAATAGCCGTTGGGTTCACATACTCATCATCATCACCTGAGTGAGGGCAGAAACGAGAGGGATGAGGCAATAACATATGAACAGACATGGAGCAGAGGAACTGGACAAAATGGCGGCTGGCTGAGCATGCTGGGAGTTGTATCCCCCGTCCCCATATTCTAGATTTCCCTATCACTACAAATGGGTACCTTTTACACAATACCCACATGTCTGGGGGGTTTGGGGTCTTGTTTTAGGTGTTATTACAGTTCTGCTAATGAAGGCGAAGTTGCCCTTTAAACTGCCCCAAGAGACCTGTTTAGCTTATTAGTTACACTTGTATCTCAGTGCAGGGGGGGGCTTGTTAACTTTTCTGGGCTCTGTGCCAAAAGCTACTTTTTGAATTAAATTTGGGAAACATTGTATCTTTTTTTAGCATCCAGCACAGGAGATCAAAGGGAAATGAGAGACTTTTTAGTCAAAAAGAAGGACTGTCCTGCAAAAATCGGCCCAGTTGGGAGGTATGGGGCAGGACCCTGATGGTCACACAACTGCCCTCTGCTCCCCAAACCTGAATGTCACCCCGTCTTCCTTCCTGCAATGATGGGAGCGGAATGTTTGTCGGAAGAAGACTAAATTGGAACGTGTGTGGGGGGCGGGGCTTAAGGCTTGACATTCACACCCATTGGCCCAATAAAATGATCGGAGCCCAAAGGAGGAGGGGCTGTGGCTCTTGTCCCTAACAAGCCCCATAACAAGGGGTTAATTTACATTCTCCATTACATTCAGGCAGAAATCATAGTTATACATACAGACATAGGGTCAGACCGGGGGGTGCAGGGCCCCTAACCCCCCACAGGGACCCACTACCGAAGTCCACCCCTTAGTGTACATAAGTGAAACGCATCAGGGGAGGACACCGACGGCCGGGGGGTGGCAACAGGCACCGGGTCTGGGCTGCCAGGGCCCACTAGGGCCGGGGGCAACCGGGTTGTTTCCTAGTGTCCTGGGGGCCCAGTTGGACCCTGTACAGACATCCAGGCTTCCCCACCAATATAACGGTCATGGTCTCTTCCTTAGGCTTCTCCTACAGCACCCACCCAATGGGAACCCCTTCCCCACCTGTCAATCAGCAGTCCCCCCACCTGTCTACCAGACACCCCTCTACTGGGCAGGACTTTGCTGTGGCCCCTCTCTGGCCAGAAGCCTCCTCCCACTGGCCCTGGTCCTATCACTGTAACCCTCACTGCGGTACAGCCGGGGATCTAAGCCAATCTAACTCCTTGATGGGGCTCGGGGGTACCCGTACTCACTGGCCTGCCTCACTCATACACCGAGTGCACACTCCATTTCAGCCACCCTCTCTATCCGATCCTACAGGGAACTCCTGAACCAGCTCCCACTCCAGCTCCATGTCCCTGCTGAACTCTATTGCCCCTAGTGGTCGGAAACTACACTGCACCCATTAAACCATAATCCCACCCTTACTGCCAACTATTGGCCTAATTATGAATAACATGTTACCTATAAGAATTATTACTAACACTTATTTAACCCTATACTGGATGAACCACCAATACCTTGAGCCCCCCCACCATGCCCCCCCTTACACACCATCTCTATAACTCATTGGGTCATTGCCCCCCCCCTCCAATGGGATAATGGAAGTTTCCAGATATTATGGCCTCTGCTATTGGCTAAGTAAGGGATCAGGTGGTACGACTGACCTTTGAATATAAATTCTACTTCTGGGACATTAAGATTCAGCCACTCCAGGAAGCATCGCTCCTTCAGAGACAGGTTGTGATGCCCCTCAGTGAAGTCCCATTGCAGGATGTCCCCAAACTCCTGGCTCTCCAGCCTCACCAGCTCCATTTGCCCCCATGACTCCGCCTGGGCTATCAGGAAGATTGGCCTCACCGAGTACCCGTCCACTTCCACCCCCCGAGCCCAGGTTTGCCTCGCTGCCTGTCTCCTTGCAGTTGACCCTGGGTGGGATTTAATGGCCATGATGAGCGTTGGTTTGGGGTTCCCCATCTTTGGTTGAGTCCGAGGGGGGAGTTTGACGGAGCAGTTATAGGTTTGTAGGTGCGGAAAATCCGCCCGGAACTGGGACATGTTCAAGTGGTAAGTGTATCGCTCATCCCTGAGAGTGACCGACTCCCTACGGTAGGTCGTAGGGTTCAAATGCTCATGGCTTTTCCCTCGTTCACTGACGACCCAACCTCTGCTGAGTAAGAAGGTTATGGAAATCAGTACTGCCCCGATCAGAGACAGAAACCTCCTCCGCACAATGGTCTGTAATGAGACAGTAAGTGGCCAAGGGTTTATTTATTTCTATACCCATTGTATTGGAATTAGTTACAGTATCCACAGTATCCCCTCCTCCATATGTGTGTGTGTGTATGGGCAGGTAAGTGTACCCTATGTACAGATATATAAAAACATTGGGGTAACAGTCACCCTGCTATAGTTCCAGCGGTACCCAGGGCACAAATAAGCACTCACCCCAAATCCCCCCCTAACTGGCCTTCAGGCTGGGCCCCCTTAGCCCATAACAAGGTTACAGATATATAGAAACATTGGGGTAACAGTCACCCCGCTATAGTTCCAGGGGTACCCAGGGCACAAATAAGCACTCACCCCAAATCCCCCCCTAACTGGCCTTCAGGCTGGGCCCCCTTAGCCCATAACAAGGTTACAGATATATAGAAACATTGGGGGTAACAGTCACCCCGCTATAGTTCCAGGGGTACCCAGGGCACAAATAAGCACTCACCCCAAATCCCCCCCTAACTGGCCTTCAGGCTGGGCCCCCTTAGCCCATAACAAGGTTACAGATATATAGAAACATTGGGGTAACAGTCACCCCGCTATAGTTCCAGGGGTACCCAGGGCACAAATAAGCACTCACCCCAAATCCCCCCCTAACTGGCCTTCAGGCTGGGCCCCCTTAGCCCATAACAAGGTTACAGATATATAGAAACATTGGGGTAACAGTCACCCCGCTATAGTTCCAGGGGTACCCAGGGCACAAATAAGCACTCACCCCAAATCCCCCCCTAACTGGCCTTCAGGCTGGGCCCCCTTAGCCCATAACAAGGTTACAGATATATAGAAACATTGGGGTAACAGTCACCCCGCTATAGTTCCAGGGGTACCCAGGGCACAAATAAGCACTCACCCCCCCCCCCCCCCAGTACTGCTGCCAAACTCATAATGGGAAATCACCCCCCCAGCTCTCAGAATGTGAATTATCCCTATATATTAATGTTCATTGCTTATTCATATGTGACTTTATCTATAATACTGGGGAGTAGATCCTGTGTCTCTTTCTCAAATATCACCATATATATATATATACACACACACAGGTATGGGACCCAATAAGGGGTAATTATATCTTAGTTGGGATCAAGTACAGGTACTGTTTTATTATTACAGAGAAAAGGGAATCATTTAACCATTAAATAAACCCAATAGGGCTGTTCTGCCCCAATAAGGGGTAATTATATCTTAGTTGGGATCAAGTACAGGTACTGTTTTATTATTACAGAGAAAAGGGAATCATTTAACCATTAAATAAACCCAATAGGGCTGTTCTGCCCCAATAAGGGGTAATTATATCTTAGTTGGGATCAAGTACAGGTACTGTTTTATTATTACAGAGAAAAGGGAGTCATTTTTAAAAATGTGAATTATTTTATTTAAATGGAGTCTATGGGAGATGGCCTTTCTGTAATTCAGAACTTTCTGGATACGGGGTCCAATACCTGTATATAGTTCTTCTCATTTCTCAGTATTTGCTGATTCAGAGGACACACAGCACAATAAGGCAGGTCTCGGTGCAAAACTGCATCAGCCCCCCAATATGCCCCCAGATATAGGTACAGCACAACCACAACATAATTATCAGAGTGCCCCAGTTGGCATCTCCTTTCCTGCCCCATTGGAACTAGTGCCCTGGCAATGGGGCACATTCTCTTTCTGTCCAGCCCCCCCATATGTATAAATAATAACCCCCCCATGCAGTACAGCAATGTGCCACTTACCCCCATAGAGAGCCCTGTAGGTCTGGCTGCAGCTCAATGCAAGTTCTGTCTCTTATCTCCCCAGGGAGGGGCAGAACCTGGAGAAACGACAACTGTAACTCTCCTTTCACACACATACAGTGTATTGAACCCCACTGTACAGTCCTGCGACACAGTAAGGATTTGAGAGGAAGACCCACAATCTCCCTATAAAGTAAAAATAATCCAAAGGTAAAAAATGAGAATTTCACTTACCTTCGTATCATAAATTCTATTTCTCTGGGGCCCGACATATCTGCACATGTGGGCAGTATTGCCCCTCCCACACAAGGAGGCGGGGCCTATCAAATAGCCAATCAATATTAATCAGACTTCCTTCCTCCTATACATTCCATAGCATCACAGGAGCCCAATAAATGGGCATGGGAAACCCTGTACTGGCACATTGGGACTGGAATAAATGGAATGGAAATGTTTATTATAAGCCCCAAGCACAGTAATGCCCCGGGGGCAAGATTAGTGATTAGTGATTATGGTATAAGGTAAGAATTAGGCATTAATGAGCCAATTCCCTGCTAAAAGGGTTCCCTCACAGACCAGAGGGACAGAGGGAGACACAGACGCCCACTAGTGGCCACAACCATAACCCTGGCACCCCGGCACTAGCCCACTCACTGGGGTTACCCCCCAAGCAGCCCCCAACAGGCCAGATTATCCACCAGAAACTGCCAACCACTTATAGTTACCTCTAATGATGGAGCTACAGGCAACAGCGTAGGGTAATTAGCGTAGGGGCAACAGCGTAGGGTAATTAGCGTAGGGGCAACCAGCGTAGGGGCAACCAGTGCTGGAACAGTCTAGAAGCTCCAATAACCAGGGATCTGGAAATGAGTAACCAGCAGCACAAGGGGCAGTGTAGCAGCCAACAATGGGTTAAAGCCACATACCAACTGTCACCTATTGTACCTGCAGGCAAATGGCACCCAAGCAGTGGGAGCCTCCCCACCAATGGGATATCGGCCAGAGAGCATCACTCACTTGTGCAGGGTTAGTATAATAACCAAGGGGGGGCCCTAGTGCTACAGCAGGGAACCCCCAGCCCCTGGGGCAATAAAGGGCACAAATACCACCTGGGTCTGCACAGAGGACAAATACCAATTTAAGACATCAAACAGCAATAGCAAAGGGGCCCAGAGGAGCCCATACACCTTACCAGGTAGCAGGGAGTAGTGAGCAGGTAGCAGGGAGTAGTGAGTAGGTAGCGGGGAGTAGTGAGTAGGTAGCGGGGAGTAGTGAGTAGGTAGCGGGGAGTAGTGAGCAGGTAGCAGGGAGTAGCAGGCAGAAAGCAGGGAGTAACAGGCAGGGAGTAGTGAGTAGGTAGCAGGTAGGTAGCAGGGAGTAGTGAGTAGGTAGCAGGTAGGTAGCAGGGAGTAGTGAGTAGGTAGCAGGTAGGTAGCAGGGAGTAACAGGCAGGGAGTAGCAGGTAGGTAGCAGGGAGTAGTGAGTAGGTAGCAGGCAGAAAGCAGGGAGTAGTGAGTAGGTAGCAGGCAGAAAGCAGGGAGTAACAGGCAGGGAGTAGTGAGTAGGTAGCAGGTAGGTAGCAGGGAGTAGTGAGTAGGTAGCAGGTAGGTAGCAAGGAGTAACAGGCAGGGAGTAGTGAGTAGGTAGCAGGTAGGTAGCAGGGAGTAGTGAGTAGGTAGCAGGTAGGTAGCAGGGAGTAACAGGCAGGGAGTAGCAGGTAGGTAGCAGGGAGTAGTGAGTAGGTAGCAGGGAGTAGTGAGCAGGTAGCAGGTAGGTAACAGGGAGTAGCAGGTAGGTAGCAGGGAGTAGTGAGTAGGTAGCAGGTAGGTAGCAGGGAGTAGTGAGTAGGTAGCAGGTAGGTAGCAGGGAGTAGTGAGTAGGTAGCAGGTAGGTAGCAGGGAGTAGTGAGTAGGTAGCAGGTAGGTAGCAGGGAGTAGTGAGTAGGTAGCAGGTAGGTAGCAGGGAGTAGTGAGTAGGTAGCAGGTAAGTAGCAGGGAGTAGTGAGTAGGTAGTAGGGAGTAGCAGGGAGTAGCCAGCCGGAGGGAAACTGCAGCCAGAGCCCTGATAGCTTTCAGCTGAGAGACATAATTAGCCAATCAGCATGCAGCTTTCTCAGGGCGCTGAGCGTTACAGACACAGCCGGTACTGAGGGACCAGACTCACCGGGTTCAGGCTTAGTTACCCCCAGCCCAGCCCAATAGCCCCAGGGCCCATAAAGCCCCCAATAGCCTCGCAAAACCATAGGAGAATGGGGGCTAAATCAGCTCCAGGTAGGTGGGAATGGCCACACCCATATTTCTACCCAATAGGCATCAGTTGTAATATTGTGTGTATTGGGGCATCTGCTGTACCCCCTCCCCAGCCCCCCTCCTTCCTTATATATACCGGGGCAGTATGGGGAGGGGGGAGGGACTGGTCCGCTGGGCGGGGCTCCACTTTGATTGTTTATTCCTTAACTTTCTATTCAGCCCCTTTGTCTCAATATATCTGTCTTTCCTTTTAAACCATCGCCTGGTTGCTAGGTTAAAATGGACCCTAGCAACCACGTAGCTGCTGAACAAAACCCACAAATGTTACGGTTCCGGCACTTCAGTCGCCCGAGGTTGCCTAGTGGCCACACAAGCCCAATACTGTACCTTCTGCCCCCGGGGGCAACGGGGAAACCGACGGGATCAACCTCCAATTGGAATTGGTCCTCAAAGTAAATCCAACGTGTAGGCAGAAGAGCTGACTATTTATCCCAGTTTGTAACTGGACACGCCCCCTCCCTCAGGAATGCAAGGGGGCGGGGCTAGCAGGTCATGGGGTTAGTTCTGTGTGTAGGGACTGGGCCAATCATATACTGCCCAGAACTCCTTATGGGAACATAATAAAGAGCTGAAATGAAGTTCATCAGTTTCAGATGATCCCACCGGTCCCATAGAGACTAGTTATTCCTACCGACCAACCCCGGCCCAAAGCCAGTCCTGTTTGGCAATATCCCATTAACCCCATAGCCAGGTAATGGTGCCGCCGGTATAACTGGGATGGGTTCTAGGGGGGTAAATGTGTTTGGGTTACGGTGTGACCCCCACATCCCCTCTCATGGGTCCTGATGGGAACTCTAAGTCCCCCCCACATGGGCACCCCCTCCCCCACAGGGCATTGCCTGTATCAGCCAATTAGCAACCGGGGCACAGAGCCGGGCACCCCCTCCCCCACAGGGCATTGCCCGTATCAGCCAATTAGCAACCGGGTTACAGAGCCGGGCACCCCCTCCCCCACAGGGCATTGCCCGTATCAGCCAATTAGCAACCGGGGCACAGAGCCGGGCACCCCCTCCCCCACAGGGCATTGCCCTTATCAGCCAATTAGCAACCGGGTTACAGAGCCGGGCACCCCCTCCCCCACAGGGCATTGCCCTTATCAGCCAATTAGCAACCGGGGCACAGAGCCGGGCACCCCCTCCCCCACAGGGCATTGCCCATATCAGCCAATTAGCAACCGGGGCACAGAGCCGGGCACCCCCTCCCCCACAGGGCATTGCCCTTATCAGCCAATTAGCAACCGGGTTACAGAGCCGGGCACCCCAGGGTGTGGCACCTTTACACTTGGCTGGTTCCAGACCCTAATGAGTAATAATGTGGATCATAAAACTATTTAACTCAATAAAACCATTTAAGCCCTTTAAGCTCTTCCTTGTCCTGTTGCCGGGCAGAGGCCCATGTACCTAGTGTGCCATTGGCTTATTCGCCCTATTGGTTCCTAGGTAGCCCCTCCCTTTACACTCTAATGTAGTGCTTAGGAAAGGGGTGGAGCCTGGGATCAACAGGACCCAGTACCTGGGGTGTTTGCTACAGAAACCCTACTATAGTTTATATAAATACCCCGCTGTGTAGCCCCGGGGGCAGCCATTCCTGCACTGGTACAGCTGGGGTGTTTGCTACAGAAACCCTACTATAGTTTATATAAATACCCCGCTGTGTAGCCCCGGGGGCAGCCATTCCTGCACTGGTACAGCTGGGGTGTTTGCTACAGAAACCCTACTATAGTTTATATAAATACCCCGCTGTGTAGCCCCGGGGGCAGCCATTCCTGCACCGGTACAGCTGGGGTGTTTGCTACAGAAACCCTACTATAGTTTATTTATATAAGTGGCTGCCCCCGGGGCTACACAGCGGGGTATTTATATAAACTATAGTAGGGTTTCTGTAGCAAACACCCCAGCTGTACCGGTGCAGGAATGGCTGCCCCCGGGGCTACACAGCGGGGGTATTTATATAAACTATAGTAGGATTTCTGTAGCAAACACCCCAGCTGTACCAGTGCAGGAACGGCTGCCCCCGGGGCTACACAGCGGGGTATTTATATAAATTATAGTAGGGTTTCTGTAGCAAACACCCCAGCTGTACCAGTGCAGGAATGGCTGCCCCCGGGGCTACACAGCGGGGGTATTTATATAAACTATAGTAGGGTTTCTGTAGCAAACACCCCAGCTGTACCAGTGCAGGAACGGCTGCCCCCGGGGCTACACAGCGGGGTATTTATATAAATTATAGTAGGGTTTCTGTAGCAAACACCCCAGCTGTACCAGTGCAGGAATGGCTTGCCCCCGGGGCTACACAGCGGGGGTATTTATATAAATTATAGTAGGGTTTCTGTAGCAAACACCCCAGCTGTACCAGTGCAGGAATGGCTGCCCCCGGGGCTACACAGCGGGGTATTTATATAAATTATAGTAGGGTTTCTGTAGCAAACACCCCAGCTGTACCGGTGCAGGAATGGCTGCCCCCGGGGCTTACACAGCGGGGTATTTATATAAACTATAGGTAGGGTTTCTGTAGCAAACACCCCAGCTGTACCAGTGCAGGAATGGCTGCCCCCCCCGGGGCTACACAGCGGGGTATTTATATAAACTATAGTAGGGTTTCTGTAGCAAACACCCCAGCTGTACCAGTGCAGGAATGGCTGCCCCCGGGGCTACACAGCGGGGTATTTATATAAACTATAGTAGGGTTTCTGTAGCAAACACCCCAGCTGTACCGGTGCAGGAATGGCTGCCCTCGGGGCTACACAGCGGGGTATTTATATAAACTATAGTAGGGTTTCTGTAGCAAACACCCCAGCTGTACCAGTGCAGGAATAGCTGCCCCCGGGGCTACACAGCGGGGTATTTATATAAACTATAGTAGGATATAGTTGTTGAACTACACCTCCCACTACCAGATATAAAATGATGTAAAAAAGGAATTATTTTACGGAAACAGAACTGGTTTATTGTCCAAGACAAGTCAATGCAGGGGGATTAATACAAAATGCAGATGGAAAGGCAGATATACAAGAATGCAGCAGGAGGACCAGTTAAGTAGATTTATGTCCTTAGGGTCCCATCACTGTGGCAGCAGAGCCTGGAAAAGAGACTACTCCCAGCTGTCTCTCCTGGTTGGAGCCGCAAAGCTGCTCTCTCTCACAGGTTCCATATACATGGAGTGTTGAACCGCTGGCAGCGATATTAGACTTCATCTACATATTTAGGACCCTATAAACAATCTGGTACGTTCCGTATTTACCCGTTACAACCTTTTGGTTCAAACTCAAGATCGAAAAGACGGAGACAATAAGGGGCTGATTTACTAAAATTCGTTTTTTCAGGCCTTGAAAATCGTATAAACTCGACGCGGTATAGATTCAAATTACACTCGATCATCCCTGTATTTATAAAACGTCACCATAATGCTTGAATTGTTTGTACGAAAATTTCAAGTTTACATTCGAAAATCCCTCATTTTTCAAGCCAAAAGTATTGTTAAAACTCGAAAAATTCAAGTTTAAACGGACGTTTGTTTCCATGAATCCTCTTTATTTTTCCCAAACAGGAAGTGCGCCAGCAGCCATTTTGGGAGCATCGGGGCTCATTCTTGGAAAACAATAGTGTGTTTAAGTTTCACTTGAAACTGGGTAAAATGATGGGATTAACTTCCCCTTTAAAATGTGATATAGAAAACAATCATGGGATTAACTTTCCCTTGAAACTGGGTGAAACAGAAAACAATGAGGGGATTAACTTCCCCTTGAAACTGGGTGAAACAGAAAACAATGAGGGGATTAACTTCTCCTTGAAACTGGGTGAAACAGAAAACAATGAGGGGATTAACTTCCCCTTGAAACTGGGTGAAACAGAAAACAATGAGGGGATTAACTTCCCCTTGAAACTGGGTGAAACAGAAAACAATGAGGGGATTAACTTCTCCTTGAAACTGGGTGAAACAGAAAACAATGATGGGATTAACTTCTCCTTGAAACTGGGTGAAACAGAAAAGAATGATGGGATTAATTTCCCCTTGAAACTGGGGGAAACAGAAAACAATGATGGGATTAATTTCCCCTTGAAACTGGGTGAAACAGAAAACAATGAGGGGATTAACTTCTCCTTTAAACTGGGTGAAACAGAAAACAATGATGGGATTAACTTCTCCTTTAAACTGGGTGAAATAGAAAACAATGATGGGATTAACTTCCCCTTGAAACTGGGTGAAACAGAAAACAATGATGGGATTAACTTCCCCTTGAAACTGGGTGAAACAGAAAACAATGATGGGATTAACTTCCCCTTGAAACTGGGTTAAACAGAAAACAATAATGGGATTAACTTCCCCTTGAAACTGGGTGAAACAGAAAACAATGAGGGGATTAACTTCCCCTTGAAACTGGGTGAAACAGAAAAGAATGATGGGATTAACTTCCCCTTGAAACTGTGTGAAACAGAAAACAATGATGGGATTAACTTCCCCTTGAAACTGGGTGAAACAGAAAACAATGATGGGATTAACTTCCCCTTGAAACTGTGTGAAACAGAAAAGAATGATGGGATTAACTTCCCCTTGAAACTGGGTGAAATAGAAAACAATGAGGGGATTAACTTCCCCTTGAAACTGGGTTAAACAGAAAACAATAATGGGATTAACTTCCCCTTGAAACTGGGTGAAACAGAAAAGAATGATGGGATTAACTTCCCCTTGAAACTGGGTTAAACAGAAAACAATAATGGGATTAACTTCCCCTTGAAACTGGGTGAAACAGAAAAGAATGATGGGATTAACTTCCCCTTGAAACTGGGTGAAACAGAAAACAATGAGGGGATTAACTTCCCCTTGAAACTGGGTGAAACAGAAAAGAATGATGGGATTAACTTCCCCTTGAAACTGGGTGAAACAGAAAACAATGATGGGATTAACTTCCCCTTGAAACTGGGTGAAACAGAAAACAATGATGGGATTAACTTCCCCTTGAAACTGGGTGAAACAGAAAACAATGAGGGGATTAACTTCCCCTTGAAACTGTGTGAAACAGAAAACAATGATGGGATTAACTTCCCCTTGAAACTGGGTGAAACAGAAAAGAATGATGGGATTAACTTCCCCTTGAAACTGGGTGAAACAGAAAACAATGAGGGGATTAACTTCCCCTTGAAACTGGGTGAAACAGAAAAGAATGATGGGATTAACTTCCCCTTGAAACTGGGTGAAACAGAAAACAATGATGGGATTAACTTCCCCTTGAAACTGGGTGAAACAGAAAACAATGAGGGGATTAACTTCCCCTTGAAACTGTGTGAAACAGAAAACAATGATGGGATTAACTTACCCTTGAAACTGGGTGAAACAGAAAACAATGATGGGTTAACTTCCCCTTGAAACTGGGTGAAACAGAAAACAATGAGGGGATTAACTTCCCCTTGAAACTGGGTGAAACAGAAAAGAATGATGGGATTAACTTCCCCTTGAAACTGGGTGAAACAGAAAACAATGATGGGATTAACTTCCCCTTGAAACTGGGTGAAACAGAAAAGAATGAGGGGATTAACTTCCCCTTGAAACTGGGTGAAACAGAAAACAATGATGGGATTAACTTCCCCTTGAAACTGGGTGAAACAGAAAACAATGAGGGGATTAACTTCCCCTTGAAACTGTGTGAAACAGAAAACAATGAGGGGATTAACTTCCCCTTGAAACTGGGTGAAACAGAAAACAATGATGGGTTAACTTCTCCTTGAAACTGGGTGAAACAGAAAAGAATGAGGGGATTAATTTCCCCTTGAAACTGGGTGAAACAGAAATCTCAAATATAAAAAAGTAAAAAAAAAATCGACTTTTTCTCCAAATTGCTCAGTAAATGTGCCCCCAGATATCAACATTCCCAAAGGTATCAGTACTGGTTTCCCATTTCCCATTGTCCAGATAAAAAAAATTGCCCAGTTCCAAATTGAGCAGTTGTGCCGCCCAATGGTTCCAAAAACTTTCTGGCTAATTTCCTGTTTCCTGTTTGGATTTCCCTTTTCCGCCACTTTATAATGGGTTAATAGAGCTACACTTGTGGCCCATGTAAGCTAGGCCTTATGGGTATTTTATAGCGTAACTGTATCTCTCTGGAACCCTCATATCTTGTGCTTGTCCCCATACTAAGGGGGTCTGTAACATACTGGCCAATAGGTCTTTCTTTTGTGTAGGGGGGTAGACATTGCAGGCTACTACCTCATGTTGTTTTAGGGTTCTTCAATGGGGGCCCCCCTTTCCCGGCACTATCCATATGTTCATGTATCTGAGAGAAGGAGATGTTCCCTTTGGTTCTCTAGGCGTAACTTCAGTCAGCATAGGTGGTTGGCCAATGGGCCACAATGTTTGGATTGCCTAGTAGAACCTTCATTTGAGTGGCTCAGTGGTTTGTTGGACCCCCCATGAAGGGGGCCCTTGCACTGCCTCTCCCTATTTATTCTCTGCAGAGAAAGCAACACAGAGAACACTATGAGCAAGGGCTCCTTGGACTTCCAAACTGCTGAGTCTACTAAACCTCTACTGCCCTCTACTGCCTCTCTAGGTCCCCAATAAATTTGCCCTTTATGTAAGAGAACTGATATGGCGAGCCAAACCATATGCCGTACATGGGATCAGATTAGCTCCTATTTAATAATTGCCCTTCTTTCCTTATTTGGTGGCTCGTTCCTAGGGGTTCGTTTATCCTGTTGCCTGATGCTCATTAGCCTTGTCTCATAATAATGTTTTTGACCATACAATGTGATTTGCAATCACCTAAACCAGCGGTTCTCAACCTGTGGGTCGGGACCCCTTTGGGGGTCAAAGGACCCTTTTCACAGGGGTCGCCTAAGACCATCGGAAAAAACATATTTCCAATGGTCTTAGGAACAATTTTATGGTTGGTGGTCACCACAACATGAGGAACTGTATTAAAGGGTCCTGGCATTAGGAAGGTTGAGAACCACCGACCTAAATCATCCGTTGGGGAAACTCTTCTTGCCCTTGTCAGCTGACTCTGGGGCAAAGCCTTAAACAACTAGAAGCTATGAGCAAAATATTTCCGTCAATGGCTTTATTTAAAAAAAGAGGAGCCGGTGTATAAAATATCATCATCCCACAATCAGATGGATGAACGTCAAGAGTAAATGTAATGGTGCCTTTAGAAATATTCCAAAAATTCTTGTAGCTTTTCAACCGCCCCAGATAAAGATGGAGCTATGAACATAGCATGTATATATGAGCAGAAGAAATAAATAAGTTCCTAATAGAGAAGAAGAAAATACTCACAAAGTGGCCCCTAAATGGGTTGAAATAAGTCACGACTGGTTGGCACTGACGACCCAACTATGTCACTGACGCCATGTCAGAAGGCCATGAGGCTCCAGCGCTGTCAGGAGAACTTGGAGATTTTTTTTTTATTGTTTCTGGATTGGAGAAGAGACTTGTGTCTATCACAGAGATCCTAAATGGAGGCAATGCAGTGGAAGCCCAAGTTACCCCCAAAAAAGTTAAAGACAAGTCTTCTGGGATGTTGAAGGACTTTCACTTCCGGAGTCCATGCCAAACGAGACAACCATAACTAGAAGCTATGAGCAAAATATTTCTGCCAATGGCTTTAGTTAACGAAAAAGGAGCCGGTGTATAAAATATCATCATCCCACAATCAGATGGATGAACGTCAAGAGTAAATGTGATGGTGGATGGAGCCTTTAGAAATATTCCAAAAATTCTTGTAGCTTTTCAACCGCCCCAGATAAAGATGGAGCCAAGCACATAGCGCATGTAGCAAAAGGAATAAATAAGTTCCTATTAGAGAAGAAGAAAATACCCACAAAGTGGCCCCTAAATGGGTTGATAGAAGTGACGCTTGGTTGGCACCGATGACCCAACTAAGTCATTGTAAATAATACTCCTCTTTAAAACAAAAACTATATTTTATATAGAAACTTCTCCAACAATAAAATAAAGTCTCTAGATTTGTGTCTTTGCCACCAAAGTATTTATGGACCTATTACTTGTGATACTTGTACCTACTTGCCCCCCATGAAAAAATTCTGCTGACGCCCATGGTTGGGGCACCATCGTGTGGGACTTAGGGCTTCCTGAGATGAATTTGATGGGTTTAATGAATCCTCTGTATTTTGGGTTTACCCGTAGTGTGTATCCTTTTTCTTCACATTCTGGTGGCTGTAATCTCTTTTGGATAAAAAATTCTGTCTGGGAGGGTCCAGTTGCTTTCAAGGCTCCATCTCACCCAACGAATCACTGGAGCAAGCTTCAGTGATAAAATTTCCCACAAAAAGAAGGGGAAAAGCCAAAGGAGATCCATGAACACATGACTGCAGTTTATGGTGAGTCTGTTCCATCATCCAACAAAGTAAGAGTTTGACGCTAGCTGTTGAAGACAACCCTCATACTGGTGGGCCTGTGGAGGCAACTTCCATAGAAATGTGCAAGAAAGTTGAGGATTATTTCAGACAGACTAATTCAGGTTTTCCGATTAGTTGAAGAAATGGGCAGCTCAGCATGTAGAGTTAGGAGAATAATTTTTGAAAAGTTGGACATGTCAAAGGTAAGTGCAAGGTGACAAGGTGGGTTCTAAGAATGTTGATGCCATGTCAGAAGGCCACGAGGCTCCAGTGTCAGGAGAACTTGGAGATGCTTCATGAAGACCAAGTGAATTTTTTTTTATTGTTTGGGGATTGAAGAAGAGACTTGTGTCTATCACAGAGATCCTAAATAGAGGCAATGCAGTGGAGGCACAAGTCATCCCCCAAAAAGTTGAAGACAAGTCAGGGCAACTGTCTTCTGGGATGTTGAAGGACTTTCACTTCCGGAGTCCATGCCACACGAGACAACCATAACCGGGGAGAGTTATGCCAATGATCACTTTGCTGGAGCCAATGAAGGAGAAATCAAATTGGTTTTTAACAATCATTAGAGCAGTTAACCTTTTGTGTTAGTGGTGTTGGGCACTTCCCATGAATGGAACCTCTCTACAATTTTTGAACATAAATCAAGGGTGTTTTGTCCACCTACAGTCTGTGGGAACTACAATTCCATCCCACCCCAGATAATATTAAATGAAGGGTTCCCTGGGTGATAGTTTTAGTCAGGGGTGTTCTGAATACTGGGGGTTTCATGGGCGATAATTTTGAATCTTGTCCATTAATTTTCACGTCATTGTTTCTCATTGAATTGAATCTGGTCCCAATGTGTGAGGAGCACCGTCAATGACGGTGTGTTTTGGAGAACAGCAAGTTTCTTCATGGCATCTTCCCAGTGTAATCAACACGGTTCCACCTGTACGTTTTTCAAATACTTTTTGTATTGTTATTATTTACTTTGTAGACTACAAAAAAAGTTGTCTTATAAGTGGAGGAGGTTCCTACATTGGGTTCTTACTCCATTCACTAATTCATTCTTAAGGGCGTCCTTCATGTCTTTGTTCCTCAAGCTATAAATAATAGGGTTCACCAAAGGAATCACGACTGTGTATAACAGGGAGAGAACTTTGCTTGTGGTCAGTGATTGCTTTATGGGTGGAACCACATAAACACCAATGAGAGTCCCATAAAATATGGAGACCACGGCCAAGTGGGAGCTGCAGGTGGAGAAGGCTTTTTGCCTCCCGGTATTGGACACTATCTTTAGGATTTCCCGGGCAATACAGATATAGGATCCAATGATGAGTGTTAGAGGGGGGAAAAGGGAAACTACAGACTGTAACGTTATTTCTAATTTAACAAAGAAAGTGTTTGAGCAGGAAAGTTCTAGAAGAGGCGTAAGATCACAGAAGAAATGGTCAATGGTCGTCTCATTGCAGAACCGTAGTGTCTGTATCATGCTCCAAGTATTTATTGTAATAACGATGCTCAACGCCCACGACATGAGAATTAATCTGACGCAAACTCGATGGTTCATTATGGAAGTGTATCTCAGCGGGTTGCAGATGGCCACGTATCTGTCGTAGGCCATCACCGCTAGGAGGAAACACTGCATCGATTCTGAGCAAGCAAAAAGATTAAATACAATAATACAGCTATGAAGAGACACCGTGACTCCATCATAAATGATTGTCTGTAGGAGGGTGGGGACAATATTCGAGGACCCCAGGAGATCAGTCAGGGCCAGCTGCTGGAGAAAGGAGTTCATAGGGGACTGGAGGTTCCGGCTGGAGGACACCAACACTATGATGAGGACGTTCTCACAAACTGTCATAATGTAAATCAGAAGGAACAGAGAGAACAGGGGAACCTTGAAGTTTTTGAGGTTCTGAAATCCCAAGAGAACAATCTCACTGACCCACGTCTGGTTCTTCTCATACATTGCCTGGGGGACAAGTATATATAGTGCATAGATTAACCCAATAGACACTCTTTTCTAACCTCAGTTCCACCAACTATTAGCATGAATAACAGGAATATCAAGAGACATTTAGGCGTTGCTATTATGTGTGGGGTACGACTATGAGGCAGCTGGAGACTTGGTGTCCATGTTTTACTCTACCACCAGTTTTTGTTATGTTCCTCAGTAGGGTTGTAGGTTTCCTGGGTAATATGCCAGCAGTGTAGACAGAGAACTTCTCATAGATAGACCTGTAAAGAGATCCCTATATGTAGAGCATGTCAGGATTTGAACACTGGTCTTCAAAATCAAGTCTGTGGAGGTACATGTACCCGGTGAGGACCTGGAGGTTTTTGGAGTCCACTGCTGGGGGTAATACACATAAACTACCTCTGTTGTCTTCATTGTCTCCATCACCAGTCTCTTAAGGTCAGGAGCCTGTAATCTTATTATCAAGTGCCCGACTATGGCAGCCTTCTATACAAGTTAAAAAGCAAAGGACCAAGAACAGCCCCCTGTGGTGCCCCCCTAACAACACTGGCCCAATTGGAAAATGTTTCTATTGTTGGACTTCCCTATGAACTTCTATATCACCCTCCCCATGAAACCTCTGTATTAGAGGAACTGCATGACTTATCATTAAGCCTGGCACCCTCATTCCCCCTCTCTGGGTAGGGAACCCCATAACCTGACTGCCCTTACAGTAAGGAACCCCTTCCTATGCTGATGGTGAGATCCCCTTTCCTCCCCCCCCCCCAATGTATCACTCATTCCCCCTCTCTGGGTAGGGAACCCCATAACCTGACTGTCCTTACAGTAAGGAACCCCTTCCTATGCTGATGGTGAGATCCCCTTTCCTCCCCCCCCCCCAATGTATCACTCATTCCCCCTCTCTGGGTAGGGAACCCCATAACCTGACTGCCCTTACAGTGAAATATCAATGGAATATTCTACTCACCTGATTTGCACCTACCAGAACCGCCCCAGATACTGACTGGGCAGGGAAGAACAGATCTCCTTTTATTACCCGGTGCCAGTAACCCCTACAGCTGGGAAACCTACTGGGAAATCTCCGGGAGACTCGGGGCTTTGGGGTAATTACCAGCCCTTGGGGGAATCTGAGAAACATCTAATTCTGAAACAACACAAGATATTTTAATACTAATATATTTTATTTTTGACTCCTTTATATCTGCAGTCCCCCTGGGCCAGTCCTACACTCACTCAGATACTTATGTTAAAAAAAACAATAAATATAATTAGTGTAAAATTCCCTTTTTAATATATTTGTGTAATCAGGAAAGACAATGAAACGATGAGGTTAGACTGTCAGGGTTAGGGTTGTCCTCTCTGGAGAAGAGACACTCAAATTGGGGGGGATTATTTTCCCATAAAAAAGGAAAAAGGACCTGACGCCATGTTTTTTTTAAGAAGGGTTTTTGAGGAGCCAGTTGGACTCCACTCTGTGAAGACCTCCCAAATCCCACATGATCTACCTACAAGTCTTGTTCCTCTAGATCAGGGATCCACAGCCACACTCAGATGTAAAAAGTGTTGGTGAGACACACAAGCATGAAAAAAGTTCCTTGAGGATGAAAAATAAGGGCTGTGGTTGGCTATTTGGTAGCCCGATGTGGCCAGCTGGCCTGTAGGAGGCTCTACTTCTATAAAACTGTGTCTCTGTGCTTCCAAAGCTTCCTCCAAGCCAGAGATATTTTTTTTTTAAATCAGCACCTACATTGAGGCCACTGGGAGCAGCATCAGAGGGGTTGGTTGGGGAGCAATATGTTTCCCCAAGCCACTGGTTGGGGAGCACTGCTCTAGAGCCCACTGTTAAATACCCAAGCCATTAGGACAGACAAACCAGATCCAGGTAGATGAATGACCTCTGAAGCGAAAGGAACCTGTAGCATGGAGGTCAAGCTGGAGCTAAGCAAGTCAACTACCTATTAGCCTCAAATTGAGAGGAAGAGGGGAAAGTACCGTATATACTCGAGTATAAGCCGAGTTTTTCAGCACGAAAAAAGTGCTTAAAAACGAATGCTCGGCTTATACTCGAGTGAATATGGCATTCGGCATGATTTAGTAGTTATACACTGTTGGGAAATACACTGATGGAGGGGGATAAAGGGACTAAGCGCTCCTCGCTCCCTGGCAGCTTTCTGGTAGGAGAGCGGTGGGTGAATACAGGCTGTAATGGCATTCGGCGAGCACGCCGCCCCCCCACCCACTGGTTACTCGCCTTTAACATCAAAGCGATTGCTACTGTCAATGCACATAACCATAATTGTCCGTGCAGATGACATTAGGAACTTCTTTCCGGTAGGAGAGCGGTGGGTGAATACAGGCTGCGCCGCTGGCATTCATAATCAGAATTGCCTGTGCAGATCTCTTTTCCGGTAGGAGAGCGGATACGCATACGCGTCCGCCCAAGTACTCGTGGGGGGCGGGGTTTCGGCACTCTGCTGCTTTCTGTGATCTTTGCACTCATCTGAAAACTCTCCAGCTCTCTCTGCACGGACAATTGTGATTATGAATGCCAGCGGCGCAGCCTGTATTCACCCACCACTCTCCTACCGGAAAAGAGATCTGCACGGACAATTATGATTATATGCATTGAAAGTAGCAACCGCTTTGCTGTTAAAGGCGAGTAACCAGTAGCAGTTCTCCATTTAGTTTGCTCAGCTGTAGGCCAAGGAAAAATGTAAATGGGATGGAGAGGGAACCAAGGAAATAAAATGATCCTTGTCTAGAACTCTAAGCTCAGTTCAGAAAATTAAGATGCTTACTACAGGGATATGTAGACCCAGTCCATACACTGTGATAACAGCACTCCGGTAGCATATTATTAGATCTTCCACTCCTACAGGGAAGTTCATTATTAGCCTTATAAGTGCCACTGGAGTTTTCATATGAGTGCATAGATCACATATCAGAGCCAGCTCTTATATTTGCATTTTAAGGGGTTGGCCACATATAGTTACTGAATGCGCAGATCTGGTACCACTTTGTTCATCCACATTTAGGGCCAAATTGGGCTGACTTCATTACAATTGGATCATCTACTGGGCTTATGGAGACGCGTCAGCTAAGGACCACATTAGTGCAATGGTATCAAACACAGAGACAGTATTTTTGTTATGTATGTTAACTAGTAAGTTGGGATCCTGTTGATGGGTGCCAACTGCCCAGGATATCCTCTAGATGTAGGTGATAGGATAAGCTTTGATTGGACAATTTGCTTCCTTTATTAATTATTTGATTATTGAAACTTAGCAGAAGTGGCTGCATTTCCCACCCTAGGCTTATACTCGAGTCAATAAGATTTTCCAGTTTTCTTAGGTAAAATTATGTACCTCGGCTTATATTCGGATCGGCTTATACTCGAGTATATACGGTAACAATTCATCTCTTGGTTAAAATTGTACCACGGCATCTACTGCCTACTCCTCCATCGCTCTTCCAGGTTAAGGTCTGAGCAACCTCAGCGCAGAAAAACCCTCTACCTAGTCTTAATGTCATTTTGTAGGTGTTACCTTCTAAGCCTCGGGGTGTAGCCATTATTGTCTAATCATTTGGTTGATGAATCCCTGAACTGTTACAAGGACATAGCAGAGATGTACAATTAACCTGGCAAAATCAATGGGGCAATTAAGGAAAGACTATCAAGGTTGGGTTTGTTTATGGTTTTCTCTGAAGCTGGACATGAGTGGACATGATGCTCTACCAACACATTAGCACACATTATACACAGATAGTTTGGGGGGCTGTGTTGAGAAAAGAAGGCTACCCATCTTGACCTGAAGACCACAATTTTCACCTGAAACATCTACCATCACCCACAGTTTTCCTTAATGCCTCTAGGAGAAGGTTGAGAGACTTCAGCATAGTCCTACTAAAGAAGCTCTTCATAACAACCTCATATATACCCCATTCCAATGCAACTAGAACTACTTGTATACAAAGAACACAGTACAATGACCTTGTAGACAGTAACCTTGTTCAGAGGTGGAGCAGGGAGGAGCTCCCATAATGCTCCAAGTGCAATGAATGTCCTCTTGGTCAAGTGACCAAGGGAAGGAGAAGGAGATTGCATAGGGAACCAGGGGAGTGGGGGGCAAAACCATTCACAAAAATATCCAGAAGAGTTGATACATTCAAAAAGTCTACCTATAATTGTTACAGCCTCTCTGTTTCTTTCCCATTCCATAAATAATACAAACACAATAACACATTTGTTGCTCAAAATACATTTTTGTTCACAGAAAAGAAACACAGTTTTTCATGGAACAAATCTCAAAGTAAAAATACGGCATCTGAAAGCTGTCGGGTCACGTAGAAGTCAGTGGCAGAGGCCATTTTTCCATTGGCTAATCTTGTTTCTATCGTGGTTTTTGTAGGGTTTTTTGACTATTTGATTGGTGCAACAACACAAAAAATGTTATTAAATCACTTGACATTCGTGGTTTCAGAGAAAATTTGTGATAAATGTTGATAAATGGCCTCCAGGGGTCTTCAACTGATTATTTGCTTTTTAAGGGCCTCCTTTATATCTTTGCTCCTCAAGCTGTAAATAAGGGGGTTAAGCAAAGGAATCACTGAAATGTATAACAGGGAGAGAACTTTGCTGATGGTCTGTGTTTGTTTTGTGGGAGGAACCGTATACGTTGCAATGAGAGTCCCGTAAAACATGGAGACCACGGCCAAGTGGGAGCTGCAGGTGGAGAAGGCTTTCTGTCTCCCAATGCTGGACACTATCTTTAGGATTTCATGGGCAATACAGATATAGGATCCAATGATAAGAATAACGGGGAAAAAAAACACAAGAACCGACTGCAAACTGACATCTAGTTTGGAAGAATAAATGTCTGAGCAGGAAAGATCTAGAAGAGGATAAAGATCACAAAAGAAATGGTTAATGGTATCTTCCTTACAAAACCGCAGTGCCGTTATCATGTACATGGTACTTATTGAAGCAACAAGGTTAATCGCCCATGAAATGAGAATTAGTTTGAGACAAACCCTGTGGGACATTATAGAAATGTATCTCAGGGGGATGCAGATGGCCACGTATCTGTCATAGGCCATTACTGCTAGGAGCAAACACTCAAAACGTTCCGAGACAGCAAAAAAATAGAGTTGAATAATACAGTTGGGAAGGGACATTGTGGCCCCATCATGTATTACAGTAAGGAGGAGGGTTGGGGCAACGGCTGAGGAACCCAGGAGATCAGTCAGGGCCAACTGCCAAAGAAAGAAGTACATGGGGGAGTGGAGGCTCCGGCTGGAGGCTACCAACACTATGATAAGGACGTTCTCCCAAACTGTCAGAATGTAAATCAGAAGGAACAGAGAAAAGAGAGGAACCTTGAAGTTGTGGAGATTCTGAAATCCCAAGAGAACAATCTCACTGACCCACGTCTGGTTCTTCTCATGCATTGCCTAGGAGACAGAAATATATAATATGTGTAACAAGTACATGGGGCTCGCAGCACCCAGAGGTGGGGTATTAATCCAGGAATCTATCCTTAAGCCTTATTGCCCTATACTGGCAGCTTTGGCACCACAGGGCACTAACCCCCACTAGCCTCCTCATTGGAACCTCTCAATGCTCTACTAACTATCCTGATCCTACTTCTCACTCCTAGAGTAACCTAGAACAAACTATCCTATAACTTACTACTCCTACTGCAACCTATCTCCATTCCAGGCCCCCCAGCACCCCCAGTTCAGACCCAGAGAGGCCAAACACATGTGCCCTTTCCTCTTTATATATTATGGGCTTACTCCCTCTCTCAGCCCCAGTACAGGCCCACACATAGCTGGCCAAGAACCTTCGGTGAAACCAACAGGATTAAAGGTTTGCCAGATCTTTACCCTCCAACGTTCTCCTCCTGTTTCTAAACATCAATGTCTTTATTTGACAAACCTCTGACCCATCTGGAGCAACGGGGGAGTTACATAAGATTTGCACCATACTTCCACAATGATTAGTGTCCAAACTGGCAGTCTTGGGACTTCCATCACTTACCTGTAGTTGGACTTTTTGTCCGGTCGCTCTCAGAGGGTTCGACTGGGTTCTCACATCTCGACTGCTCTCAGTCTCAATACCGGGAACCCCAGGGTTGTGCATTAAGTCCGCTATTGTACACTCTATACACAAATCATGGTGTTCCTACTTACTCTGGAAGACACTACGGTGATGGGACTTATCTCGGGAAAGGAGAGTGAGATGGAATATAGAGATGAGGTGGAGCGGCTGTCGGAGTGGTGTAGAGCCAACATCCTACAGGGAAGAACAGATCTCCTTTTATTACCCGGTGCCAGTAACCCCTACAGCTGGGAAACCTACTGGGAAATCTCCGGGAGACTCGGGGCTTTGGGGTAATTACCAGCCCTTGGGGGAATCTGAGAGACATCTGATATCAACACATTCATTTGTAGTTTATTGAGATTTTCTCGTTTCTATCAAGTTTATCCGCAGTTCCCCTTCAGGTTATTGGGGGGAATAAACTGATCCCATGAGTTAGTAACTATCTATAGTATAATGGGAACCACATCAGTTTACATGAAGGAGAATGAGGCCCCATTGTCAGCTGAGACTTTCCTGCCAATAAGGAGCCCATAGATGGGAGGCGTCGGCTGATGTTTAACAGGGGGGTAAATACACTACGGGGGGGATTTATCACTCAAATTTACATTTTTTCCATCACCAGGATTTTTTTTTTGAGCTAAAATTCGAAAACGATTCAAAAACTTAAATGTTCGATATTTATTACGTGCAAAAAATTCCAGAAACTCGAATGTAAAACGTCGGCGTGTAAAGCTTGTGGGTTTGTGTAGAAGCCAATGGGGTTTGTCCAACGCAAAATTCAAGCCAATTTAGCAATTCAAGTTTTTCTGTTCTTTCGAGCTTATAAATTCACCAATTCGCAGAATTTGAGTTTCTATCCAAAATATTATTTGTTTTTTTATATTCAGATTTTTTAAGTAAGGAATATTTGAGATTTTTTCAATTGTGAGTTTATTCGATGTAGAAAACAACAGCGATGAGCAAATTTTTTCGCCAGACATGGATTCGCAGCGCTTTACGCATTTCGCCATTTTTCACAAAACTTCCGTGAAAATTCGCTGTGTGTTAAAAAAATCTTCCTGTGTGTCAAATTGGGCGCGGTCGCGTCAAAAAAAAGCGCGGGCGACCAGAAAAGCCGCGTACAACAACAAAAAAGTGCAACAAATGCAGTTTGCAAATTTTTTGTCTTTTCGCAGATTTTATGGCGAAGCGAAACGGGACAGATTCGCTCATCGCTAGAAAAGAACTAAAATCCGAAATTCGAAAATTGATAAATAAGTAGTGACGAGCGAATCTGTTCCAATTTGCTTTGCCATAAAATTAGCGAAACAGCAAGAAAATATGCAAAATGGCAAAAAATTCACGAAATGCATTTCTCGCGCGATTATTTTGTTGCCCGCATCTATTTTTTTTGTTGCCTGTGCTATTTTGACACAGCCACGCCCCAATCTTGACATGACCGCGGCTTTTTTTCTGCCGCAACCACGCCCTTTTTTGCGCCTTTCTTATGCGGCCACGCCCTTTTTTACGTGACCACATCCAATTTGAAGTGCAAAAAAAACAATTCTGTGCGCCAAATTTTTCCATGGCGAATTTTCACAGAAATTTTGCGAAACAATTTGCCAATGGCAAAATGCAGAAATTGGCTGCGAATCCATGCCTGGCTCATCGCTATATCTAAGCCCATATGTCACTCACATTGTTCCAAGAGCAAATTCGTAACTGATATTCTCCATTCCTCCACTAAACGCCATTCCCATTCTTTAACTTCTCTATTTATACATTTTTGTAGCCCTGAAGCCAAACCAAATACCACGTTGAAGAAACTTGCCAGTTTCCGAGACTTAGGGGCCCATTTACTAACCATCGATTTATTTTGTAAACTCAAATCGAAATTTTAGCTCAAAAGGTCGCAGAGAAAACACTGCGACTTTTTCGAGATTTACTATGCGCCTAAACACTTGAAAATCTGAATTCAACAATTAAACTTGTAGGAGCCAAAGGCAAAGGTCCCTTCTCTTTCCTTGAAGTTCTTTCTTTTGTCTCAAAACTTTCAAGATTTCGCTGGGTTTTTCCCAAAACCTTTTTTCTTTATTGTCGCAGCGGCAATTTCTCTAGCTTGGAAATAATCGTGGCTCACCCCAGGCCGAGAGAAACCCACTGGGTCCCATGATTGTGTGTTTGTCACTGGCCACTTGTGGTGTCATATTGTCCATCTTACTTTATAGGCTGCTGCCTGGGATTATTATTGGCTGGGGATTTGGTTCAATAACCACCTGTCTGTGTTTGTGGATGACAGACTGTGTAACGCTAAGCAGTGTCAGTCAGCACCTACTAAAGCTAATACAGTTCTTACTTGTTGTTACTAACTCTACCTACTACTTTGTCTCAGGCACTTCCAACCTGTCCCACATTTCCAAAAACCCCATATTTCACCCTTCTACTGCTGCTCCACCTCCCAATGCACCAGAGGAACCCATGCAAATCATTCTGCTGGGGTGTCTGTACTGTGGTACAAAGGGACAAATTCTTTAAAACTGTCCACCAACCCCTGGAAACTTAAGGACAGACACATACGTATGGCACAAAATCCACTCCAACCTGTGCTTGTTTGTGGATGACAGACTGTGTAACGCTAAGCAGTGTCAGTCAGCACCTACTAAAGCTAATACAGTTCTTACTTGTTGTTACTAACTCTACCTACTTAGTGGCCCAGGTAAGGGCTGCATTGAGCTTGCAGTGCAATATTAGTTGCCCAGTTCTTAACGAGGCTGTTAATGAGCTGGGGAGAGTGCAAGAGATTGCAAATAATTAATTAATGTAGAGGTCTTTCATAAGAGGGGTCATGATATACCATAAAGCAGGTGTCCCCAACCTTTCTTACTTGTGAGCCACAGTCAAATGTAAAAAGACTTGGGGAGCAACACAAACATCATAAAAGTTCATGGAGGAGCCAAATAAGGGCTGTGATTGGCTATTAGGGGCCTCTATGCACCCTATCAGCTTACAGGGGCTTTATTTGGTAGGAAATCTTGTTTTTATTCAACCAAAACTTGCCCCCAAGTCAGGAATTAAAAAATAACTCCCTGGTTTGGGGGCACTGAGAGCAACACCCAAGGGGTTGGGGAGCAACATGTTGCCCCTGAGACACTGGTTGGGGATCCCTGCCATAGAGGATATTGTAGACAGATAGCAGGGGGTATAATTTTCATGTAAAAACAAGAGATCCCCCTTTTTGACTTGAGGAGCTCAATTTCTACCTTTACTGTGTATGAGGGCAGGGCCATTTTAATAATTGGGCAAAAGGGGCAATTAACCAGGGTCCATCCTCAGATCTTTCAGTTGCTAAAACCTTTGACTGAAACATCCCTCAGAAATGGCAGACCACTCATTTTATGGCAACACATGTTCCAAATGGATATATTTGTAACAAAAAGCCCAACACTGTTGGAACAGGCCGGCAAGTCTGACTTATTTCAGAAAGTGCAGATTTCTTTCTGTATTTCCTGCCTTGTATTGTATTCAAGTTCCTCTGCTTGATGGAAGCCCTATTAGAAATGGATTGGTGGGGGTCCCCCCAATGGGATCTTTGCCCTAGGCCCACTGGATGATGGCGTCTCTATTCTATCTCTTCCCTATTCATTTCATTGGTATCATGGAAAGTTCCAACTCCTTCCACTAAATCTGCCCACAAAGTGAATGCAAAGATATAACTGTGGGCACAGGAAGGATGATATAATCTGCCGATGCTTTTGTTATTATATCCCAGTGCCGACGAGTTGGGGTTCATGTTGGGGCCCCCCTAGCTCTCCCCTAAGCACTTCTTTGCTCGTTCTTTAATGAATTTGTGCAAAACAACAGAACATGGCTGCAACTTATCTTTTCCATTTTATTCCCTTCTCATTAGCGCCGAGCAAACAAATATCCAAGAAACAAAGATGAAAGTCCATGTAGGGAGGAGCCCCGGTGCTATAACGCTCAGTAATGCTCACTATACAATGGGCGTTCCTTGGGTCACATGACCTGCTACGGTGTCTCCATAGCACAATTGAGCATAAGAAGCTATGGGAGTGGGGGGGAACCCGTATGTATACGTATAATGGATATGGCCTCACTTACGTGTTTCTTTCCCATTCCATTAATTAGTAGATATGGATGTTCCAATGACTAATATCTTTGTAAGGGCCTCCTTTAGATCTTTGCTCCTCAAGCTATAAATAAGGGGGTTGAGCAAAGGAATCACTACAATGTATAACAGGGAGAGAACTTTGCTGATGGTCTGTGTTTGTTTTTTTACGGGAGGAGCCATATACGTTGCAATGAGAGTCCCGTAATATAAGGAGACCACAGCCAAGTGGGAGCTGCAGGTGGAGAAGGCTTTTCGCCTCACGGTATGGGACACTATCTTTAGGATTTCATGGGCAATACAGATATATGAAACAATGATAAGAATAACAGGGGAAGAAAACACAAGAACCGACTGCAAACTGACATCTAGTTTCACAAAAAAAGTGTCTGAGCAGGAAAGATCTAGAAGAGGGTAAAGATCACAAAAGAAATGGTTAATGGTATCTACCTTACAAAACCACAGTGCCGTTATCATGTACATGGTACTTATTGACGAAACAAGGTTAATCGCCCATGAAACGAGGATTAGTTTGAGACAAACCCTGTGGGACATTATAGAAGTGTATCTCAGGGGGATGCAGATGGCCACGTATCTGTCATAGGCCATTACTGCTAGGAGCAAACACTCAAAACGTTCCGAGACAGCAAAAAAATAGAGTTGAATAATACAGCTGGGAAGGGACATTGTGGCCCCATCATGTATTACAGTAAGGAGGAGGGTTGGGGCAACGGTGGAGGAACCCAGTAGATCAGTCAGGGCCAACTGCCAAAGAAAGAAGTACATGGGGGAGTGGAGGTTCCGGCTGGTTGGTACCAACACTATGATGAGGACATTGGCACAGAAGGTCACAATATAAATCAGAAGGAACAGAGAAAAGAGAGGAACCTTGAAGTTGTGGAGGTTCTGAAATCCCAAAAGAACAATCTGACTGACCCACGTCTGGTTCTTCTCATGCATTGCCTAGGAGACAGAAATATTTTAAAGACTAAATAAACAGACTTACCAATGGTCTCCAAAACACATGTTCTGTTTAGATGCTACTGCCCTACATATTTGTACGTCGGTGGCCTCACATAGTTACAGTACCTTCTACTGACTGGCAGAAAAAGGAGTAGGAGTCAGGCAGCTGCCTTGGGAGGCACAGCAAGGGGCTTTGGAACTGGAAAAGCCGGCAGGGAGGGAGGAAAAGAAGGGGAGCATTGTAACGTAAGGTGCATCTCTGTCAGGATAGAAGGAAACATGCTCAGGTGGCCATCATAGCACCTCAGGGTGGCCAGGAAATCAAGGTAAAGTCAAGAACACCCAATGACGGCCCTGATAGACTTTTGTGGCCTTTACATTCTGTCAGGTGAGACCCCAAGGAGTGAAGATCAAGTGAAACTGAAGTGTTGTGACAGGTGGTGAGTTCTTCAGGCAAGAGACCAAGAGGCCCAAAGGGAACCAGAAGTCTGGGAACGGGTGGAGCAGGTGAAAAACTGAACAGGGCAGAGCAGACAGTTATCTGTAGAATCTGGAACAGGACGGAGTGGGTGATGATTAGGAACAGGGCAGAGTGGGTCCCAGCAGGGCCCCGTAGGGCACAGGACACACGGCAAAGGGCAGCAAGAGTCAAGAAAAGAAGGGTTAGGGTCACTTTACAGGAAAGATGTTCTTGGGGGAATATTCTACTGATTTGCACCTACCAGAACCGCCCCAGATACTGACTGGGCAGGGAAGAACAGATCTCCTTTTATTACCCGGTGCCAGTAACCCCCACAGCTGGGAAACCTACTGGGAAATCTCCAGGAGCCTCGGGGCTTTGGGGTAATTACCAATCTTCAGGGAATCGTTACAATTAACACATTTCAGAGCTCATTTAGAGAGATTTAATGAGATTTTTGTTTCTTAGCTTTGTAAAAAGATTATCAAAAAGATCCCCCCAAAGGCGACTGATACCAACCCCCCATTTCCCTTCCATGGTCGGGTCTTTACACATTTTCACATATATATATATATAACAAATATTGCCGGAAAATCCAAATTTGACAATTTACCCGGTTAAACTCGCAGAGTTCATGTAGAAGCCGATAGCAGAGGCCCCTCCCCTTTCCTTGAAGTTCGTTCTTTTATCTCGAAACTTTAGCGATTTCGCTGGGTTTTGTCCGAAATCTCTACTATTTCTATTTGTCACAGCGACGATTTGATAATGTTGGGATTTTCACGCCCACAATTCCAAAAAGTTACGTTTTTTACAACTTTTCTCACAGCGACTTTTCCTTGGGTCTTTTTTTAGTGGGAAAAGGAGTTTAGTCGAATTTGAAAATAAACAAATTGAGAAAAGGAGTTTTAGTAAATTTTCCAGTAAAGCGGCAGAATCCTGCACGGAACTTAGTTCTCAATCCAATTACAAATATTATGTTCAAATGTTACAAAGGGGTGGGAAACAAAAGTACAAAAGCCAAGAGAAGGTAGAAAGGCCAAGTAACAAGGCCAACACCCCAAATGCTGAACAACCGAAAGAACAACAACAAGGCCCCGGGGTATTGGTAAGTGGCCGACAACCAAAGCTCAAATGTCCCAACTACTCAATATAACATAATAGGAGACACAAGCAAAACAAAGCAAAAGATGTCCCTGCGACATCCCAGAGAGCCTTCCAACCAACCCCGGTGCTCACAAGCAGCCACAACCATAACCCTGCCATAAGCCAGCTCTCTAGTATAACTACCCAAGCACAGCCAGCAGGCCAGAGAATCCACACCAGAAACTGGCAACAACAAGGATACATAAAGCCACTAGAGCTTGGCTGTAACGGACCCTAAGCCCGTGGCACCAGAAAATAAAGCTTGGCACCTACAAGCATCTATCCCCACAGCTCAATGGGAGCGGCTCAAAAAAAACCAGGGGACAACTGTCTGCACCTACCAAAGGACAACCCAACCCCGAGCTGAAGCAACAAGCAGATGTCCCACAGAGCTCAAAGCCCACTAAGCCCAACCAAAGTGGGGAACGACATAAGAAAGTTGATGCTAAACCAACTGTCTATCCACCATTTGGAATCAGTATAACGCCCGTAGCCACTGGCGCAGAAGCCTGAATGCAATCAACTGGTGCGCCAACACAACTACCACACAAACAAAAGCACCAGAGAGAAGACCCGTAGCAAACAAGCCCTAGCACCAAATAACCAGTCATTGCCGAATACCAAATGTGAATCTGTGTTTGAGCATCCAGCTGCCAACAGGCCAAGATTTTGGTGCAAGACAGCAACCGGGCAAGCAAGCACTGAAGCCAAAGCCCCGAGAGGCAATGACCCTAGCCTTCTCAAGAACTGCCACAGGGCAGACCATCTTACTTGGCCATAGCCACACCCAACAGCCTCACTTGCCAAAAGACAACACAAGGCTATCCACATGCACCAAGGGCCACACCAAACAAAATGGCCACAAGCACCAAGGGCTACAACATGACTAGCTAACACATGAGCCAATCCCCCAGGAATAGGCCAGCAACCACAAGCATCAAGGGCCATGGGAGACCATTAAGCCCCCAACAGCAAAGACCCACAGCCATGCAAGCAAAGGGCCAAACCAAAGTCCATGGGTGCATGAGCCAAAGGCCATCACAAGGGCCAGTGGCCACACAAGTCCGTAAGACAACACAAGGGCCAAAGGCCACATAATCAAGGCAATTGCAAGGAACAGTTTCACACAAGCCCCAAAAGGCCAGAAGAAGGGCTAGTGGCCAAACTAGCCAAAAAGCCACAACAAGGGCCAGCAGTCATACGAGCCAAGGACCAGTGGCCATACGATCTGAGGGCCACAACAGAAGCCAGCGGACACACAAGTCAAGGGCCATCACCAGGACCAGCAGACATGCGAGCCAAGGTCCATCACCAGGACTAGCAGCCTTGTGAGTCAACTGACCTTTTTCAGGGCAAGGTATGGGATTAACCAGTACAGGAGGTAATTACCACTGAAGCCAGGGTTTGGGGGGAACCTACCTTCCCAGAGTATGGCAAGTGGAATGTATCCTCAACCAAACTACATAGTGTTTTGGAACAGTTTGGGACTCTCTGTTGCATTGGCAGACACTTCTAGCAGATAAACACATCCCATTCAGCCACCCAATACCATAACAGCGGCACAGGGGGTTAATGGAGGTTCTGGGTGGTTTTGGACACAGTGCTATAAGATGTGTATTAGAACCACAGCGGAAACAGTTCCTGTTTACTGCAGGAGGTTGTTGTGGTGTTGGCCAGACAGGGCATGGAGTTGAAGAACCTGCCTGTGGTTTTGTTCCAGGACGGGCCCCAACAGATGGTAGAGCTGTGGAAGGTATATTACCTCTGCCATGGTGAGTTTGAGCCTGTCCTTCCAAACACTTGGCATCAGCATCCATTTCACTTGCACGTGTCATTTGGGGAGGACGGACCTGCCTGCTCCTCTTCCTGCTCCATTAATAAACTTGCCCTGGCTGAGTAGCCTTTGTGTGTGGGGCAATAAGAGCTGTCTCTGGGCTTTAGTTAGACCAGTAGTTTTGATTCCCCAATTCTTACACAGACCCTTGAGAATGGGGAGATGAAGTTCAGCCAATTCATGCTCCATTGGATGCGTTTCTGGGAACAGTCTCTGCATAAAAATGATCCCACCGGTGCCACCACTCTGTCTCGGGAGGCACCGGGATCTAATTAGTGACTGCTCCCCAGCAACCATGATTGCAGGAGAAATAACTTCTTTATTTTATCTTAGAAAAACTCCTAAAACTCAACTGGCAAGTCCCCAGTCACCTGCTTCTCCTCTTGAGCTTTTCTGATTGGCCAGTGAATACAGTTGGCCTCCATTGGCTGTTGGAATTCACAGACCCCTTCACTGTTAGGATAGGCCGCGTGACACAATGCCGGATCTATTTATAAATTCCTGCAACCAAAGTAAAACTATAAACATAAATATTCCGCTACTGGGATGGGGGCACCCGTCATACAACCAATACAGACAAAGCCACCTAAGATGTCAGCCCATCCTTCTCAACCAACCAGATCAAGTGACTGAAGCAGCCGGAACAGCCATCCTGAACATCCAGCCCAGCTGACCATAAGAGAAAGATTGGCCCAACCAGCATCAGCATCAGTTAACCTGTGCAGCATCCCGGCTAAACCAACTGAAGTGAACAGTCAAACCAACCAAGCAAGCAACTTACCCACATAGTCAGACCAAGCAACCCAAACAACCAGATCAAATGACTAAAGCGTCCAAACCAAATGGCAAGACCAGTGATCATAGCACCCAAACCAACTGGGCATTGAAATGGCCTACGGTGCCAGCTGAACCCTGCAGCCAGATCTTCTGGATTAATCAGCTGATCCACCAACAAAAGGAACTGACTAAATTGGAGAAAAATCTCTTTTAATCCTAAAACCAAACAGACAGATTTCATGGGGTCAGAATTCAGCAGGAAGTGATCTCTCTGTGCCAGGAAGGAAGTTTACACAAGGGGAAATACACCTACGAGGACACATTTCGCAACTGTGAGATAAAGATGAAGAACGATTCTTTTTGGCACCAAGATTAATGGAGATTAATGTTTTGGGACATAGTTACATAGCAGCTGAGGTTGCCAAAAGGTACCTGCCCATCATGTCCAACCTGTCCTTTGTGTATTTCATGCATATCTTCTACATGATCATGATGCAGGGAGAAATTCTTGCCCCATCTAAACTTGTACTGCGGGGCACAGTTACTTCCATGGGTGCTACACTATAGAAGGGCAGAATAGCAGCCAATCAGCAATTCATTTGTATTAATTCAGTTAGAAAAGCAAAGCAAAGATCTTATTGGTTGCTATGGGTGATTGCAATGATGCACTTTTTACACCCTATATCAGTGCTGTCCAACTTCTGCGGTGCCGAGGGCCGGAATTTCACTAGCATGCATAGTGCAGGGCCGCTAATGGAAGCCAGTTTTTTTAACCACACCCACTTCAAACCACCCCCAATTTATCACAATGGTGTTAGTGCAGCAAAAACCCAAATGCTTGGTCCTCACTGCGGGGATATCAACAGTTATTCATATATGAAAGAATTATATTACGTCATATTAAGACACACCCTTAAATCCATATGGCTCCTCCTCCTCTGTGGATAGCACAGCAACCCCCAGCAACTTTCCAACTACTAACAAACTCCCAGAACAAACCCCTGCCAGGTTTACCTCTCACAGGCAGCATAGGGCAGGCAGAGTATGGCACACACAGGCAGCACTCTGCCTCCCTTATGCTGCCTGTGTGTGCCATACTCTGCCTCCCTTATGCTGCCTGTGTGTGCCATACTCTGCCTCCCTTATGCTGCCTGTGTGTGCCATACTCTGCCTCCCTTATGCTGCCTGTGTGTGCCATACTCTGCCTCCCTTATGCTGCCTGTGTGTGCCATACTCTGCCTCCCTTATGCTGTCTGTGTGTGCCATACTCTGCCTCCCTTATGCTGTCTGTGTGTGCCATACTCTGCCTCCCTTATGCTGCCTGTGTGTGCCATACTATGCCTGCCCTATGCTGCCTGTGTGTGCCATACTCTGCCTCCCTTATGCTGTCTGTGTGTGCCATACTCTGCCTGCCCTATGCTGCCTGTGTGTGCCATACTCTGCCTGCCCTATGCTGCCTGTGTGTGCCATACTCTGCCTCCCTTATGCTGTCTGTGTTTGCCATACTATGCCTGCCCTATGCTGCCTGTGTGTGCCATACACTGCCTGCCCTATGCTGCCTGTGTGTGCCATACTCTGCCTGCCCTACCCTGCCTGTGTGTGCCATACTCTGCCTGCCCTACCCTGCCTGTGTATGCCATACTCTGCCTCCCTTATGCTGTCTGTGTTTGCCATACTATGCCTGCCCTATGCTGCCTGTGTGTGCCATACACTGCCTGCCCTATGCTGCCTGTGTGTGCCATACTCGGCCTGCCCTACCCTGCCTGTGTGTGCCATACTCTGCCTCCCTTATGCTGTCTGTGTGTGCCATACTCTGCCTGCCCTATGCTGCCTGTGTGTGCCATACTCTGCCTGCCCTACCCTGCCTGTGTGTGCCATACTCTGCCTGCCCTACCCTGCCTGTGCGTGCCATACTCTGCCTGCCCTACCCTGCCTGTGTGTGCCATACTCTGCCTGCCCTACCCTGCCTGTGTATGCCATACTCTGCCTCCCTTATGCTGTCTGTGTTTGCCATACTCTGCCTGCCCTATGCTGCCTGTGTGTGCCATACACTGCCTGCCCTATGCTGCCTGTGTGTGCCATACTCTGCCTGCCCTATGCTGCCTGTGTGTGCCATACTCTGCCTGCCCTATGCTGCCTGTGTGTACCATACTCTGCCTGCCCTACCCTGCCTGTGTGTGCCATACTCTGCCTGCCCTATGCTGCCTGTGTGTTCCATACCCTTCCTGCCCTATACTGCCTATGTGCCATACTTTGCCTACCCTACCCTGCCTGTGTGTGCCATATACACAGGCAGCATAGTCCAGGCACTACATACAATGTCTGAGGTGTGAACAGGGGAACAATATGGGTGATTACAGCCTGAGCCTGAGGTGGGAACACTGCAGGGGGTGAACAATACAGGGATTAAAAGGTGGAACAACACAGGGGATTACATATTTAAACAATACAGGGTGATTACAGCCTGAATCTGAGGTGGAACCATGCAGGGGGGCAGTTAATCACAGTACTGATACCATTTAATGCTTAAGGTGGCCATACACGCACCGATATTATCGTACGAAACCTCGTTTCGTACGATAATCGGTGCGTGTATGGCATGTCAGCGAGCCGACCGATATCGCAGGAAGCTGCTGAAATCGGTCGGCTCGCCGATCGGCCAAGTTAGAAAATTTTGATCGGGCGCCATAGAAGGCGCCTGACCAAAATTCTCCCTTCAGAGCTGAATCGGCAGAAGGAGGTAGAAATCCTATTGTTTCTCCTTACCTGCCGATTCAGCCCTGAATGGTGTGTGGCGGATCTGACGATGTTTCGTGCGACCGACGGTCGTACGAAACATCGTGAGATCGCCACGTGTATGGCCAGCTTTACTCAAAGGTAAGCCATCAAAGCAGCCAGACAGGTGGGGGGCCACACAGAGGGGGGCGGCCAGTTGGACAGCACTGCCCTATAGGATCAAACATTTCCTGGCACAGCGAGACCATTGAACCTGGTATTTTGACCACCACTTCCTTGTTCTTAATAATTTGAACAGATTATTATGTGCTCTTTTCATTTTGGGGTTCATTCATGTCACATGCTTTGGAACCCCCATGCCTACTGGGCATCAAGCTCCTCCCCTTGCAATTATATGTAGGATACTCTATAAATACCCCTAACATTCGGAAAGCTTTGCCGTTTGGAGTAGAAAGACATAGCACTCAGGCATCTTCTTTAACCCTCAGGAATGCAAGGGGGCGGGGCCTAGCAGGTCATGGGGTAAGTTCTTTATTACCCCCCTGTGTGTAGGGACTGGGCCAATCATATACTGCCCAGAACTCCTTATGGGAACATAATAAAGAGCTGAAATGAAGTTCATCAGTTTCAGATGATCCCACCGGTCCCATAGAGACTAGTTATTCCTACCGACCAACCCCGGCCCAAAGCCAGTCCTGTTTGGCAATATCCCATTAACCCCATAGCCAGGTAATGGTGCCGCCGGTATAACTGGGCTGGGTTCTAGGGGGGTAAATGTGTTTGGGTTACGGTGTGACCCCCACATCCCCTCTCATGGGTCCTGATGGGAACTCTAAGTCCCCCCCACGTGGGCACCCCCTCCCCCACAGGGCATTACCTGTATCAGCCAATTAGCAACCGGGGCACAGAGCCGGGCACCCCCTCCCCCACAGGGCATTGCCTATATCAGCCAATTAGCAACCGGGGCACAGAGCCAGGCACCCCCTCCCCCACAGGGCATTGCCCGTATCAGCCAATTAGCAACCGGGGCACAGAGCCGGGCACCCCCTCCCCCACAGGGCATTGCCCATATCAGCCAATTAGCAACCGGGGCACAGAGCCGGGCACCCCCTCCCCCACAGGGCATTGCCCATATCAGCCAATTAGCAACCGGGGCACAGAGCCAGGCACCCCCTCCCCCACAGGGCATTGCCTATATCAGCCAATTAGCAACCGGGGCACAGAGCCGGGCACCCCCTCCCCCACAGGGCATTGCCCATATCAGCCAATTAGCAACCGGGTTACAGAGCCAGGCACCCCCTCCCCCACAGGGCATTGCCTATATCAGCCAATTAGCAACCGGGGCACAGAGCCAGGCACCCCCTCCCCCACAGGGCATTGCCCGTATCAGCCAATTAGCAACCGGGGCACAGAGCCGGGCACCCCCTCCCCCACAGGGCATTGCCCATATCAGCCAATTAGCAACCGGGGCACAGAGCCGGGCACCCCCTCCCCCACAGGGCATTGCCCATATCAGCCAATTAGCAACCGGGGCACAGAGCCAGGCACCCCCTCCCCCACAGGGCATTGCCTATATCAGCCAATTAGCAACCGGGGCACAGAGCCAGGCACCCCCTCCCCCACATTGTGTCCCCTGTCTGCCGGCAATGCGTAACTATTGTAGGGACCCATAGGGTTAATCTGCCCCTATGGCTTTAAACCCTACAACTTCCTTAGTCCTGCCGTTACTTGGCAAAGACCCATGTATCAGTTTAGAGTTGCCTTATTGGTTTATAGGTTGACTCCACCCCCTTTGCACTCCAATATAGTGCTTAGCAGGGGGGTGGGGCTTCCTCTTTGGCTGCATCTGGTGACCCAGGTAGAAGTTCCACTGAGCCTGAGATCAACAGGGCCCCAGTAAAGCCATACATTGCCCTAGAGCAGGGATCCCCAACCAGTGGCTCGTGAGTAACATGTTGATCCCCAACCCCTTGGATGTTGCTCCCAGTGGCCTCAAAGCAGGTGATCACTTTTTAATGTCTGGTTAGGAGGCAAGCTTTGGTTGCATAAAAACCAGGTATAATTCCAAACAGAGCCTTCTATAGGCTGCCAGTGCCCATAGGGGCTATTAAGTAGCCAATTATAGCTCTTATTGGCACCCCAGGAACCTGTTTCATGCTTGTGTTGCTCCCCAACACTTTTTCCATTTAAATGTGGCTCCCGGGTATAAAAGGTTGGGGATCCCTGCTCTAGAGTCTTCACCTACTCTAGAGAAGTCGGGGACAGGGGCCCCGTGAATGAGGACCAGTTAGACAGTTACTCTTGTCGAGCACTCTCTAGGAGAGTGAGATAGAGAGGGAGGGAAACAAGAGCAGTTTTGGCTCCACCAAGGAAAGTAGCTGGAAGTACCTCCCATACAGGCACTGTTGCCCCAGCAGAGGGCCACGGTTAAAGACATAGGAGACAGGCAGTACCTTAACCCTGACCCATAGTTGTCTGTGGGACCCTGAAGGCTAGAGGTGTTCAACCTGAGGAGTGTGGTATCCAACCTGACTGTTCCGAAGGGCGGCCAAGCTGCCCCGGTGCACTGACCCTGCCCAGACTCAGAAGGAGGTGGGATAAACTGGTGTGCACCCTCTCTGTGCCACCCTCAGGGTCCTATAACCCTGCATTTTGTCTCTGACTATAAATCGATTCTATTGTTCAACTGCAAGAACCTTCTGGCGCCCGTTTGTTATACTGCACACAGTTACAGTGGGTTGTAGTTGCACTACACCATAGCTCCGTTTGGACACTTCCATATAGCGAAGGCCCATCCTGAAGGATTGGGTCGCGTGTGCCCCATGCTCTAGGCCTATCTAGCCGTGCTGTTGGCCTGGTTACAGCCAAGAAGGGGTTACACTATCATGTCTGATTAGGGGGTGGGGGGGGGGGGGCAGGAGGAGGGTAGAAACCTACCGAATTGGTGCAAAGGGCAGACAACATGGCAGATGGCACACGTGTATGCACTTTGTGGCACTAAATGACCCCTATTATCTGAGCTGTAAGAACTGGCCCACATTGCTACGGTGGCTACTTGCCAGCCGGACTCCATAGCCGACCCACACACGTTACACACAGCAAATGTTTAGCCCATTAAAGGGACAGTACAGTGTAAAAATGAAACTGAGCACAATAGCAAATATTTCTAATATAGTTAGAAATGTAATGTATAAAGGCTGGAGGGGGCAGCTGTCTAACGTAATGGCCAGAGCACTACTTCCTGCTTTCAGCTCTCTAACCTCTTAGTTAGTCAGGGACTTTAGGGGGGGCCCATGGGACATAATGGTTCAGTCATAACTCCCAAAGAGGGACAAAAAGAAATGGCGAGCACAGCGAACATTTTTGTGACCACACCCCCTAAATACTACACAGGTTATTTAAAGTTTGAACACATTTCTGGGGGTTTTGGGGTCTTGTTTTATGTGCTATGACAGTTTTGCCCTTGATATTGCCCTTTACGCTGTGAGTCTCAGTTCCCCCAACTGTTTAGCTTCTTAGTTACAGTTGTATCCCAGTGCAGGTGTAGCTTGTTAACTTTCTGGGCTACTTTTTTAATTAAGTTTGAGAAATATTGTATCTTTTTTTAGTGTTCAGTGCAGGAGATCAAAGGGAAATGAGGGACTTCTCAGGGACAGGGGTCTGAGCAGTCAAAATTGGGACTGTCCCTTGAAAATTTGCCCAGTTGGGAGGCATGGTTCAGTTAGTTTGTGGGCATGCAGGTCAGATTCAAATGCAAACTAACTGGCAGTTATGTCACATGGGGCCCCCCAAAGCCCCTGACTAACTAAGAGGTTAGAGAGCTGAAAGCAGGAAGTAGTGTTCTGGCTATTATGTTAGACAGCTGCCCCCTCCAGCCTTTATACGTTACATTTCTGCCCAACTAACTATATTACACTGTACTGTCCCTTTAAGGCGGCCATGTTCTAGAGCCAATGGCACAGGGTAGAGTAGCCCCGAGGCTGGAGAGAAGGATAAGAGGTGGGATCTGGTGGGATCTGGTGGGAAGCAGAAGCTCAGTACAAAGGTAACTCACGTTCCTGTGAAAGATCAGAGAGAATCTATTGCCCCACGCTACTGATAAACATTAACAAATAACTGCCCCTCATTTCCGTAATTTTATCTGATTGGCTGTAAATCAAGGTCGGAGTACAATCCAACATCTGTGAGGTAATTGTCCTCAGAGAATGAGAAAAACAAGCCCCTTATCTCCCCAAAGAGACTGTTATGGGACAATAATACCGGGCAGAAACAATGAGTTATTGTTACCAGGCTGGGCATCGCCTTGGAAACGGCATGGCAACCACAACCACAACTTCAGCAACATGTAGCTCTCATGATAAAGAATCTGCTTAGCAGGTTAGCGGGGAACCCCCAAGGCCAACCAACCCCCAGGGCCAACCAACCCCCAGGGCCAGCCAACCCCCAAGGCCAACCAACCCCCAGGGCCAACCAACCCCCAGGGCCAACCAACCCCCAACGCCAGCCAACCCCCAGGGCCAACCAACCCCCAGGGCCAACCAACCCCCAGGGCCAACCAACCCCAACGCCAGCCAACCCCCAGGGCCAACCAACCCCCAGGGCCAACCAACCCCAAGGCCAACCAACCCCCAGGGCCAACCAACCCCCAAGGCCAACCAACCCCCAACGCCAGCCAACCCCCAAGGCCAACCAACCCCCAGGGCCAACCAACCCCCAAGGCCAACCAACCCCCAATGCCAACCCCCAGGGCCAGCCAACCCCCAAGGCCAACCAGTCCCCAGGGCCAACCAGCCTCTAAAGCCAACCAGCCCCAAGGCCAACCAGCCCCAAGGCCAACCAGTCCCCAGGGCCAACCAACCCCCAAAGCCAATCAGCCCCCAAGGCCAACCAACCCCCTAGGCCAACCAGCCCCCAAGGCCAACCAGTCCCCAGGGCCAACCAGCCTCCTAAGCCCACCAGCCCCAAGGCCAACCAGCCCCCAAGGCCAACCAGTCCCCAGGGCCAACCAGCCTCCAAAGCCAACCAGTCCCAAGGCCAACCAGCCCCCAAGGCCAACCAACCCCCAAAGCCAATCAGCCCCCAAGGCCCACCAGCCCCAAGGCCAACCAGCCCCCAAGGCCAACCAGTCCCCAGGGCCAACCAGCCTCCAAAGCCAACCAGTCCCAAGGCCAACTAGCCCCCAAGGCCAACTAGCCCCCAAGGCCAACCAACCCCCAAAGCCAATCAGCCCCCAAGGCCAACCAACCTTCAAGGCCAACCAGCCCCCTAGGCCAACCAGCCCCCAAGGCCAACCAGTCCCCAGGGCCAACCAGCCTCCAAAGCCAACCAGCCCCAAGGCCAACCAGCCCCCAAGGCCAACCAGTCCCCAGGGCCAACCAGCCTCCAAAGCCAACCAGTCCCAAGGCCAACCAGCCCCCAAGGCCAACCAACCCCCAAAGCCAATCAGCCCCCAAGGCCAACCAACCCCCAAGGCCAACCAGCCCCCAAGGCCAACCAACCCTCCTGGCCAACCAGCCCCCAAGGCCAACCAGCCCCCAAGGCCAACCAACCCTCCTGGCCAACCAGCACCCAAAGCCAATCAGCCCCCAAGGGCTTGTGGCATCATCTGCAGGGTCACCTTTACTAAATGGGCAAAAGGGGCATCTCTCCAGGGCCTACTGGTATGGAAACAAAGGGGGTGTGGCACAAACAGTCCCTCCTCTCCCGCCCCCTGCTCCCAGACCTCCCACATCACGGGCGGGGGAGGAGTCAGAAGTAAGGTTGCCATGTGGCCGGTATTTCAATGGCCAAGCCGGTAAAATATCAGCCAAAGCTGGGGCCGGTATTACAAATGTAGCTACAATTTATTACAAACAGCCACTTTCTAAGGATTGGCTGAAATATTGTTCCAGTACATTGAGGACATTGAGGACACCAGGCGGGGTGGAACTACGGAGCAAGCAGACCCTGCGGTTGCAATTTCAATATCTTGGTAGAAAAAAAACAACTTACCAAAGAGTTTGGACCCTACATTGATTCTGATGTGCTGCCCAGTAACACGAGTTACTCCCCTGGCTCAGGGGTACCAGGCACTGCTTCCCTAGCAACCATTCTGAGATATGGAGTTTATCAGAGCACAGGTCACGTGGCTGTGGCCCCCTGGGAAATGAAGAATATGGCTAGCCCCATGTGTCATCTACCAGAACCGCCCCAGATACTGAGGAACCATAGGAAGATGGCCCCAAAATCCCAAACTAACCACTGCCCTGAACGCAGAAATCAAAAGTATTCTATACAAACCATTCCAATTCTTCCTATAAATACAATCAATACACAATTTACAACCCTTTCAGTAGTGCAGCCGAGTACCACAACATGGTTTGAACCATAACCCGGGGTTGCGAGGGCACTTAGGGCAATAGTACTGTGTATCTTATACCCCTTTGCGGCGCACTCTGCAGGCTTTCTGGGCTCCATGTTTGCCAGGGGTGGGTGGGAGCGTATCTATAAAGTGCTTCCCAATCAGTCAGGCCACTAGGGGGCATCTCAGGCACTGTCTGTCCCTCTGCACCCCCAAACAGGGCAGGGAGTATCTGCAGCTGGTATTTGTAATAGGGCAATTTGGCACCTGGTACTGCTGCCTTATACAGGTATCAGACCCCTTATCCGGAAACTCATTATCCAGAAAGTTCCGAATTACGGAGAGGCCGTCTCCCGTAGACTCAGTTGTAATCATATAATTCATATTTAAAATGGTTTTTCTCTGTAATAATAAAACACTACCTGTACTTGATCCCAACTAAGATATAATTACCCCTTATTGGGGCAGAACAGCCCTATTGGGTTTATTTAATGGTTAAATGATTCCCTTTTCTCTGTAATAATAAAACAGTACCTGTACTTGATCCCAACTAAGATATAATTACCCCTTATTGGGGGCAGAACAGCCCTATTGGAGGAACACTTTTATTGCCCCCCCTACTTTAGCCCTTCTTCCATTCACCCAAATATTATTTGCTGGGCAGGTACATGGCTGGTTTAGTTATTCATTTCTATTGTTTGTTGCTGTTTAATTAGCAAAAGTTCCCTTAATTGGCTCTGCTGCTCCCATTGCGCTCAGGGATTAATTAGTGTTCAGTTAATCACATGTAACCCCTTCCTGCCCAGCACTCTAGTAATGAACTTTCCAAAAATTGCAGTAATAAAATAATAACCCCCCCCAATGTCCATTCATTGTGTCTGTCTGTCCCTTTCCCTTCCCTGCACTGCTGGTTCTGACTCCTGATACAACTCCCCAATATCCATTCATCCCTCATTCTCACTGGGTTTATAGTTATGTGTAAGTGTCACTGTGTCTGTCCCTTTCCCTTCCCTGCACTGCTGGTTCTGACTCCTGATACAACTCCCCAATATCCATTCATCCCTCATTCTCACTGGGTTTATAGTTATGTGTAACTGTCACTGTGTCTGTCCCTTTCCCTTCCCTGCACTGCTGGTTCTGACTCCTGATACAACTCCCCAATACCCATTCATCCCTCATTCTCACTGGGTTTATAGTTATGTGTAACTGTCACTGTGTCTGTCCCTTTCCCTTCCCTGCACTGCTGGTTCTGACTCCTGATACAACTCCCCAATACCCATTCATCCCTCATTCTCACTGGGTTTATAGTTATGTGTAACTGTCACTGTGTCTGTCCCTTTCCCTTCCCTGCACTGCTGGTTCTGACTCCTGATACAACTCCCCAATATCCATTCATTCCTCATTCTCACTGGGTTTATAGTTATGTGTAACTGTCACTGTGTCTGTCCCTTTCCCTTCCCTGCACTGCTGGTTCTGACTCCTGATACAACTCCCCAATATCCATTCATTCCTCATTCTCACTGGGTTTATAGTTATGTGTAACTGTCACTGTGTCTGTCCCTTTCCCTTCCCTGCACTGCTGGTTCTGACTCCTGATACAACTCCCCAATATCCATTCATTCCTCATTCTCACTGGGTTTATAGTTATGTGTAACTGTCACTGTGTCTGTCCCTTTCCCTGCACTGCTGGTTCTGACTCCTGATACAACTCCCCAATATCCATTCATTCCTCATTCTCACTGGGTTTATAGTTATGTGTAACTGTCACTGTGTCTGTCCCTTTCCCTTCCCTGCACTGCTGGTTCTGACTCCTGATACAACTCCCCAATACCCATTCATTCCTCATTCTCACTGGGTTTATAGTTATGTGTAACTGTCACTGTGTCTGTCCCTTTCCCTTCCCTGCACTGCTGGTTCTGACTCCTGATACAACTCCCCAATATCCATTCATCCCTCATTCTCACTGGGTTTATAGTTATGTGTAACTGTCACTGTGTCTGTCCCTTTCCCTTCTCTGCACTGCTGGTTCTGACTCCTGATACAACTCCCCAATACCCATTCATCCCTCATTCTCACTGGGTTTATAGTTATGTGTAACTGTCACTGTGTCTGTCCCTTTCCCTTCTCTGCACTGCTGGTTCTGACTCCTGATACAACTCCCCAATATCCATTCATCCCTCATTCTCACTGGGTTTATAGTTATGTGTAACTGTCACTGTGTCTGTCCCTTTCCCTTCTCTGCACTGCTGGTTCTGACTCCTGATACAACTCCCCAATACCCATTCATCCCTCATTCTCACTGGGTTTATAGTTATGTGTAACTGTCACTGTGTCTGTCCCTTTCCCTTCCCTGCACTGCTGGTTCTGACTCCTGATACAACTCCCCAATATCCATTCATTCCTCATTCTCACTGGGTTTATAGTTATGTGTAACTGTCACTGTGTCTGTCCCTTTCCCTTCCCTGCACTGCTGGTTCTGACTCCTGATACAACTCCCCAATATCCATTCATCCCTCATTCTCACTGGGTTTATAGTTATGTGTAACTGTCACTGTGTCTGTCCCTTTCCCTTCCCTGCACTGCTGGTTCTGACTCCTGATACAACTCCCCAATACCCATTCATCCCTCATTCTCACTGGGTTTATAGTTATGTGTAACTGTCACTGTGTCTGTCCCTTTCCCTTCCCTGCACTGCTGGTTCTGACTCCTGATACAACTCCCCAATACCCATTCATCCCTCATTCTCACTGGGTTTATAGTTATGTGTAACTGTCACTGTCCCTTTCCTGCACTGCTGGTTCTGACTCCTGATACAACTCCCCAATACCCATTCATCCCTCATTCTCACTGGGTTTATAGTTATGTGTAACTGTCACTGTGTCTGTCCCTTCCCTGCACTGCTGGTTCTGACTCCTGATACAACTCCCCAATATCCATTCATTCCTCATTCTCACTGGGTTTATAGTAATGTGTAACTGTCACTGTTGGCCACTAGATGTCGCTGTTCCTGCCCACATGTTATTACCATGTTGTGCCACTAGATGTCTCTGTTCCATACAGGATTCCTGGGGTTGATGGAAGATTCCATAGGGCAGGTGTAAAGCCCGGCTCAGTGGCCCCATTATAGCACCAATAGAGCACAATGTGACCACTTGCCTGTCTGGAACCAAACACAGGAACCAATGGGAGGGCAGCTAAATTCAGCCATATTCTCATTTCCCAAATATCAGTGGGTCCTGATGACTCTGGGACCAAGTTTGTGCCAAACATAAGTTCTCACTAAGGGCTTAGTGCCCCCCCCAACTCATCTCAGGACCCCATTCATCTCCCTCACTGGGCTTAGAATGCACCTGTGAGTACATATGGACAGCCTTTTGGGGCAGATTAAGCAAAGGGCCCATGAGTGTAGAGAGAGGTTCCCTAGGGCTGTAGGGAACAACGCTTGGGGGTGTCAGGACTAACCCTGACTCCAACCCTAACCCTGACCCCAACCCCAACCCCAACCGCCACCCCAACTCCAACCCCTTCCATTGATTTGCTGAGAATGGAGTTGATGGAACCAGATGGTGCTTTATTTTATGGGTGCATAGTTCACTGTAGGGGGCGCTACACTTGGTTTCATCCATGCAGAACTGCCAATACGAGTTGATTGCAGAATCTACATGCCCTCAGCCACCTCCCATGATGCACCGGTACCATGATGCGTGGGGCAGAAGGCACACAAAGCCGCCAGAAGGACGGGCGCAGATAATGTTGGTGAGTGGCACGGTTGGCAAGGGAATAACAAGGCAACAGTGGAACCAGGCAATGTCCATCACTCAAACATAAGGCGCGGCAGAAGGCGGAGCTTATTCGCCTGTGCTGATTCGTCGAATCGCTCCCATCAGAAGCCCAGGGGGTGCTGCGTCACCGTGCCCCCATTCTCCGTCAGAGCCGACGAGACAGAGCGCAGGTTGCGGAAGAGAGCGGCTCCATCCCCACCGGAGCGCAAGCTCTGCAGGTTCCTGTGGATACGGGACTGGGCCTGGGATGGAGGGAGAGAGCCGTGGGTCACAGGGTGGGGCTCAGGGAATTGGGGGGGGCAGATGGGGCAATAACTCACCTCAGAGCACCAGATGTCACACAGAATCTTCTCATGCGCCGACGCCGGGAGTCCCTGAGAGAGCGAGCGAGACGCCCTACGGAGAGAGGAAGCAGTGTCAGGACTATAAGCCCCGCCCTCCCCAGAATACCCTGTTCCTACCCCTGCCTGTAGGGGGGGCACTTACCTGGACAGCACCACTATCATGGCATAGAGATCAATGGCGCAGTCTGCCACTCTCTGCAGCACGAACTGCTCATCTGTGGGGGGAAATAGAGAGAGTTCAACCAAATTCCCAGCATGCACTGGGGCCAACGCAATCACTCCCAGCATGCTCTAGGGGACCAACCCTATTCCCAGCATGCACTGGGGCCTACACCGACTCCCAGCATGCTCTAGGGGACCAACCCTATTCCCAGCATGCACTGTGGCCTACACCGACTCCCAGCATGCTCTAGGGGACCAACCCTATTCCCAGCATGCACTGTGGCCTACACCGACTCCCAGCATGCTCTAGGCAGACCAACCTAATTCCCAGCATGCACTGTGGCCTACACCAACTCCCAGCATGCTCTAGGCAGACCAACCTAATTCCCAGCATGCACTGTGGCCTACACCAACTCCCAGCATGCTCTAGGCAGACCAACCTAATTCCCAGCATGCACTGTGGCCTACACAGACTCCCAGCATGCTCTAGGGAGACCAACCTAATTCCCAGCATGCACTGTGGCCTACACAGACTGCCAGCATGCTCTAGGGAGACCAACCTAATTCCCAGCATGCACTGTGGCCTACACCAACTCCCAGCATGCTCTAGGCAGACCAACCTAATTCCCACCATGCACTGTGGCCTACACAGACTCCCAGCATGCTCTAGGGAGACCAACCATGGTCCCAGCATGCTCTGGTCGAATGGCCTATAACAACAAAAACACAGACTAAACATTTCCAAGGACAGGGCCCTTACCCACAATCCTCTTGCCATATTTCACCAGCACCTCCTCCACGGTACCTCCAAAGTCTTCCAGTGCCGCGACAGCCTGAGGGGCAAGAGAGTGGGGGGTGAGGGGAAGCAAAGAAGGCGGAGTAAAAGATTGGCACTGATTGGTTACTGGGCTGGATTCGGGGCTGGGGCCCTACAGCTGTACAGCTCAGAGTAGAACTGGGGATATAGGGGGGCAATATATATTATATCTCGTACTGGGAAAGAACCCACAAAGGGAAGAAATGGGCAGTACCAGCACAAGCCCCCCCCCCCATTCTCACCAATTCCCCGCTCTTTGCTTGCGGAGTAAAGGATTGGCACTGATTGGTTACTGGGCTGGATTTGGGGCTGGGGCCCTACAGCTGTACAGCTCAAGGTCCCCCCTATAGATTAGAGGAACAGAGCTTCCATTTGAAGCAGTGTAGGGGGTTCCTCACGGTGAGGGCAGTGAGGGGGTTGGGGAATGCCCTGCCGGGGGATGTTGGGTAGGGGGTTCCTCACGGTGAGGGCAGTGAGGGGGTTGGGGAATGCCCTGCCGGGGGATGTTGGGTTGGGGGTTCCTCACGGGGAGGGCAGTGAGGTTGGGGAATGCCCTGCCGGGGGATGTTGGGTTGGGGGTTCCTCACGGGGAGGGCAGTGAGGTTGGGGAATGCCCTGCCGGGGGATGTTGGGTAGGGGGTTCCTCACGGTGAGGGCAGTGAGGGGGTTGGGGAATGCCCTGCCGGGGGATGTTGGGTAGGGGGTTCCTCACGGTGAGGGCAGTGAGGGGGTTGGGGAATGCCCTGCCGGGGGATGTTGGGTAGGGGGTTCCTCACGGTGAGGGCAGTGAGGGGGTTGGGGAATGCCCTGCCGGGGGATGTTGGGTAGGGGGTTCCTCACGGTGAGGGCAGTGAGGGGGTTGGGGAATGCCCTGCCGGGGGATGTTGGGTAGGGGGTTCCTCACGGTGAGGGCAGTGAGGGGGTTGGGGAATGCCCTGCCGGGGGATGTTGGGTAGGGGGTTCCTCACGGTGAGGGCAGTGAGGGGGTTGGGGAATGCCCTGCCGGGGGATGTTGGGTAGGGGGTTCCTCACGGTGAGGGCAGTGAGGGGGTTGGGGAATGCCCTGCCGGGGGGATGTTGGGTAGGGGGTTCCTCACGGTGAGGGCAGTGAGGGGGTTGGGGAATGCCCTGCCGGGGGGTGTTGGGTAGGGGGTTCCTCACGGTGAGGGCAGTGAGGGGGTTGGGGAATGCCCTGCCGGGGGATGTTGGGTAGGGGGTTCCTCACGGTGAGGGCAGTGAGGGGGTTGGGGAATGCCCTGCCGGGGGTTGTTGGGTAGGGGGTTCCTCACAGTGAGGGCAGTGAGGGGGTTGGGGAATGCCCTGCCGGGGGATGTTGGGTAGGGGGTTCCTCACGGTGAGGGCAGTGAGGGGGTTGGGGAATGCCCCTAGGGATGGGGTAATGGCAGATTCTGTTAATGCCTATAAGAGGGGCCTGGATGAGTTCTTGATCAATCAGAATATCCAAGGCTATTGTGATACTAATACCTACAGTTAGTACTAGTGGTTGTATTTATAGTTTATGTATGTGAGTGTATAGATTGGTAGGTGTGGGTTAGGTGTGCTGGGTTTACTCGGATGGGTTGAACTTGATGGACACTGGTCTTTTTTCAACCCTATGTAACAGAGTAGAACTGGGGATATAGGGGGGCAATATATATTATATCTTGTACTGGGAAAGAACCTACAAAGGGAAGAAATGGGCAGTACCAGCACAAGCCCCGCCCCCCATTAGCACCAATTCCCCGCTCTTTGCTTGCGGAGTAAAGGATTGGCACTGATTGGTTACTGGGCTGAATTCGGGGCTGGGGCCCTACAGCTGTACAGCACAGAGTAGAACTGGGGATATCGGGGCGCAGTATATATTATATCTTGTACTGGGAAAGAACCTACAAAGGGAAGAAATGGGCAGTACCAGCACAAGCCCCGCCCCCCATTCTCACCAATTCCCCGCTCTTCTCCAGCTCTGGGTGCACTTGTCCTTTTAATGAGAGTCCAGAGCTCAGACCGGCCTTCCTGTGGGGAGAGGGGAAAGGGGGGTAAGAAAGCATAATGGCCCCCCAACCCCATGCCAGTGCCTTGGGGGGAACAGAAAGGATGCTGGGACCTTGCAGGTACTTACCTTACACACAAGGCAGGTAGCCCTGTCTCCGAGGCCTTAAACAAGACTAAACTACAAATACCTGCCCCCCTTCCCTACCCCCGATCACTTACCTGCGCACTCTCTTCATCCCCTCCCTCAGCAGCAGGGAACTGTTCCCCAGGGGGTTACTCAGTGCTTTCTGCAAAGATTTCAGCTCTTTCCCGGCGCTCTGCATTGGGGGGACAAGAAAGGGTTAATTGCCCATGGAATTAAGCCACTCCCTCCCCCAATGCCCCGCCTTTTATTCAGTTACCTGCATCCCTTGCAGTGATACAAACAGCCTCAGGATGTCATTGGTTCCCTCAAAGATACGGAAAATGCGCAGATCCCGTAGAACCCGCTCAACGCCTCCATCCTGGGGGGGGGGGGGGGCAGAAAGAAGGGGGTAAGAGGCTCTAAATACAAGGGCAGGAAGATGCTAAAATGAAGGGGGGGGGCAATAATAAACTCTAGAGAGAAGGCACTGTGGCTGGTACTACATTGTTGCAGTAGTCAGAACCAGCAGTGCAGGGAACAGATACAGCGGTTACTCACAGTCATGAAGCCGGTGCCACCGAGGATCTGGATACATTCGTCTGTCACAGACCAGGCAGCCTCCTGTCAGAGAGAGAGAGAGAGAGAGGGGGGGGGGGGTCAGGGAGAGAATTAGGGTGCGTACCCCGCTTGCTACAAGCCCCGCCCACTGGCAGCCAAACTCACCGAGCCAAAGATCTTGCTGATGGCTGCTTCTATCTGAAAGTCCTTGTGGCCGGAATCCATGTTGGCGCTGATCATGTAGGCCATAGACTGGGGGGGGAGAGAGAGGCAGGTTACTGGGCTAATGGCGGCCAATGCTACCAGGGGGCCATGGGAGGAACCACGGGCAGAGGTATTGGGGGTAGGACACAGCGAGCGACAAAGTGCCCATATGCTGGCGCACAGGGGGTTAAACACGCGGGGCACACAGGGGGTTAAACCACATACCTCAGTGACATACTGCAGCACCGCCATGCGCGCCAACTTCTCCTGGATTATCCCAAACTGGTGGAGTTTGCTGCCAAACTGGGTGCGACTGGTGGCATGTTCCACCTGGTGGCACAGAGGGAAAGGAGTAATCAGACCCCTCCATGTACCCCAACTTACCCCCACATACAGCTATTCTTCTGTTAATAACTCCTCCCATTGCTCCATATACCCCTCCCTATAACTCCTCCCATTGCTCCATATACCCCTCCCTATAACTCCTCCTATTGCTCCATATACCCCTCCCTATAACTCCTCCCATTGCTCCATATACCCCTCCCTATAACTCCTCCCACTGCTCCATATACCCCTCCCTATAACTCCTCCCACTGCTCCATATACCCCTCCCTATAACTCCTCCCACTGCTCCATATACCCCTCCCTATAACTCCTCCCATTGCACCATATTACCCCTCCCTATAACTCCTCCTACTGCTCCATATAACCCCTCCCACACAGGGGTGACACTCACTGCACGCTGGATCATGCCTTTCATGGTGCCGGAGAGGGCGGCGGCCATGCCAAAGCGCCCGTTGTTGAGGATGTTCATAGCCACCTTGAAGCCATTTCCCTCCCCACCCAACACATTCTCGGCCGGGACACGAACTTCATCGAAGAATACGGCGGCCGTGTTGCTGGCGCGGATGCCCATTTTCTTTTCCGGAGGGCCACTGGGCGGCAGGGGTGAAAGGAGAAGAGCCGGGGGCAAATAAAAGAAAGGAAAGTGACATTGTGGGAACCCTATTGGTGCTCCTTACACCTCTCTCATTGGGCACTTTCTGGGCACCCCCTTCCCTCCCCAGCACTCACTGTGTGACCCCCTCGACCCTCTCCACAATGAAGGCCGTCACTTTCTCTCGCGTTTCCCCCGTGGCGGGGTCTTGGACGGGAGTCTTTGCAAACACAGTGAACACGTCGGCGATGCCGCCATTACTGAAAGACAGAAGGGGAGGAGCCATTACTGAAAGACAGAAGGGGAGGAGCCTTTACAGCTCTGCAGGAACATGCAGCACCCCATTATCTGTATCTAACTAGGTCCCCAAATCTGAGGGGCCCTAGTGTATCATAAACCCCCTCAGTGGATTACAGTCAGGCCTTTGGCCAATCTCACCTGATCCAGATTTTGCCCCCCGAGAGGGTATAATACTTCCCACAGGGACTCTTGCGTGCGGCGGTTCTGATAGAAGCAGCGTCTGACCCGCTGGTGGGCTCCGTCAGGCAGAAAGCAGCAATAGTTTCTCCTGATGGGAACGAGGGGGGAGATAACATTGTGTCCCGCCTTAACCCACCCCATTCCCTGCTAGCCCCACCCCCATTCCATGCCAACCCCACCCTCATTCTCTGATAGCCCCACCCCTATTCCCTGCTAGCCCCAACCCCATTTCCTGCTAGCCCCAACCCCATTTCCTACTAGCCCCAACCTCATTCCCTTCTAGCCCCACCCCTATTCCCTGCTAGCCCCAACCCCATTTCCTGCTAGCCCCAACCCCATTTCCTGCTAGCCCCAACCCCATTTCCTACTAGCCCCAACCTCATTCCCTTCTCGCCCCACCCCTATTCCCTGCTAGCCCCAACCCCATTTCCTGCTAGCCCCAACCCCATTTCCTGCTAGCCCCAACCCCATTCCCTGCTAGCCCCAACCTCATTCCCTGCTAGCCCCACCCCTATTCCCTGCTAGCCCCAACCCCATTTCCTACTAGCCCCAACCTCATTCCCTTCTAGCCCCACCCCTATTCCCTTCTAGCCCCACCCCTATTCCCTGCTAGCCCCAACCCCATTTCCTACTAGCCCCAACCCCATTCCCTGCTAGCCCCAATCCAATTCCCTGCTAGCCCCAACCCCATTTCCTACTAGCCCCAACCCCATTTCCTACTAGCCCCAACCTCATTCCCTTCTCGCCCCACCCCTATTCCCTGCTAGCCCCAACCCCATTTCCTGCTAGCCCCAACCCCATTTCCTGCTAGCCCCAACCCCATTTCCTACTAGCCCCAACCTCATTCCCTGCTAGCCCCACCCCTATTCCCTGCTAGCCCCAACCCCATTTCCTACTAGCCCCAACCTCATTCCCTTCTAGCCCCACCCCTATTCCCTGCTAGCCCCAACCCCATTTCCTACTAGCCCCAACCTCATTCCCTTCTAGCCTCACCCCTATTCCCTGCTAGCCCCAACCCCATTTCCTACTAGCCCCAACCTCATTCCCTTCTAGCCCCACCCCTATTCCCTGCTAGCCCCAACCCCATTTCCTACTAGCCCCAACCTCATTCCCTTCTAGCCCCACCCCTATTCCCTGCAAACAATACCCATTCCCTGCTACCCCCACCCTTATTCCATGCCAATCCCACCCCCATTCCCTGCTAGCCCCACCCCCATTCACTGCTAGCCCCACCCCCATTCCCTTCTAGTCCCACCCATATTCCCTGCAAACAATACCCATCCCCTGCTAGCCCCACCCCCCCATTCCCTGCTAGCCCCACCCGCATCCCCTGCTAGCCCCACCCGCATCCCCTGCTAGCCCCACCCGCATCCCCTGCTAGCCCCACCCGCATCCCCTGCTAGCCCCACCCGCATCCCCTGCTAGCCCCATTGCCTGCTAGCCCCACCCCCATCCCCTGCTAGCCCCACCCCCATTCTCTGCTAGTCCCACCCCTATTGCCCTCACCTGAGGCTAGCCGGGGCAGGTACTTCGCCTTCTGCTCCGCAGTCCCAAAGAGCAGGATGCCCTTGAATCCAATGGACTGATGGGCCCCCAGGGTAATGCCAACGCCCATGTCGTGCATCCCCACGATCTCCACCAGCCGGGCATACTGACAGGGAACAACAGGGGGTTATCATGGCCCCCGACAGGAAGCAGAGCATTGCACAAAGACCAAGAAACAGGTAGGGGTATAGAGCCATTCTCAGGCCACGCCCCCAGAGCCATTCCAGGCAACGTGGTTGGCTATGATCACTGTTGTACTGAGAGCAATGGGGCAGCTGGAGAAGAGGCAATTGTGGGTTAACTCCCAGTTGCCTGTTGCTCCCAATGTGAGATACATAAGTGTGGGGGCACAGCTGGACTGGGGTGGCGGCCCAATCCCACCTCTTGCTTTCATGAATAAGAAGATGGAGTATGAATAATGGCTTTTGCTTGATTTAAAGGGGAACTAAACCCCGAAATATGAATTGGTGCAAACTGACTGGGACTGCTGCTCTGAGCACTTCAGCGGTACCGGTTCTACTTGGCCCAAATGGGAGCCCAGAGTGCCCGTGATGCTTAACCCCCTGCTTGCTGACTAAACCAAAAGCTGCTGAATGCAAATAACCAATATAAAGTAAAGAGATTGGGGTCTCCGGTTCCTCCTGCCGTGGGTCGGGGTGGGGGGACACTAATAATTCTGCCCCACTTACCTGAGTATTGTTCAGCCCCAGCCCCCCAAGCTCCGTGGGAACTTGCAGCCCAAATGCCCCCATTTCCTTCAAGCCAGCGAGGGTCTTATCTTCCACCCGATGTAGGGAGTCATTGAGGGCGGGGTCATTAACCTCCTATGGGAAACAGCAATGGGGACAATGACTTCTGTGCTTCAGCTCCACAGTCACTTTATTCTGCTTCTACCCCCCCCATACCTTCCACCCACCTGAGCCCCAAAATAAACTCCAACCTGCCCCCCATTCAGTATAAACTCCTACCTGCCCCCCATTCAGTATAAACTCCTACCTGCCCCCCATTCAGTATAAACCCCTACCTGCCCCCCATTCAGTATAAACCCCTACCTACCCCCATTCAGTATAAACCCCTACCTGCCCCCCATTCAGTATAAACCCCTACCTACCCCCCATTCAGTATAAACCCCTACCTACCCCCATTCAGTATAAACTCCTACCTGCCCCCCATTCAGTATAAACCCCTACCTACCCCCATTCAGTATAAACCCCTACCTACCCCCATTCAGTATAAACTCCTACCTGCCCCCCATTCAGTATAAACTCCTACCTGCCCCCCATTCAGTATAAACTCCTACCTGCCCCCCATTCAGTATAAACCCCTACCTGCCCCCCCATTCAGTATAAACTCCTTCCTGCCCCCATTCAGTATAAACTCCTTCCTGCCCCCCATTCAGTATAAACTCCTTCCTGCCCCCCATTCAGTATAAACTCCTTCCTGCCCCCCATTCAGTATAACTCCTACCTGCCCCCCATTCAGTATAAACTCCTACCTGCCCCCCATTCAGTATAAACTCCTACCTGCCCCCCATTCAGTATAAACTCCTACCTGCCCCCCATTCAGTATAAACCCCTACCTGCCCCCCATTCAGTATAAACTCCTTCCTGCCCCCCATTCAGTATAAACTCCTTCCTGCCCCCCATTCAGTATAAACTCCTTCCTGCCCCCCATTCAGTATAAACTCCTACCTGCCCCCCATTCAGTATAAACTCCTTCCTGCCCCCCATTCAGTATAAACTCCTACCTGCCCCCCATTCAGTATAAACTCCTTCCTGCCCCCCATTCAGTATAAACCCCTACCTGCCCCCCATTCACTATAAACCCCTACCTGCCCCCATTCAGTATAAACCCATCCTGCCCCCATTCAGTATAAACCCCTACCTGCCCCCCATTCAGTATAAACCCCTACCTGCCCCCCATTCAGTATAAACCCCTACCTGCCCCCCATTCAGTAATTAACTCCTTCCTGCCCCCCATTCAGTATAAACTCCTTCCTGCCCCCCATTCAGTATAAACCCCTACCTGCCCCCCATTCAGTATAAACTCCTTCCTGTCCCCCATTCAGTATAAACCCCTACCTGCCCCCCATTCAGTATAAACTCCTACCTGCCCCCCATTCAGTATAAACTCCTTCCTGCCCCCATTCAGTATAAACTCCTTCCTGCCCCCCATTCAGTATAAACCCCTACCTGCCCCCCATTCACTATAACCCCCTACCTGCCCCCCATTCAGTATAAACTCCTTCCTGCCCCCCATTCAGTATAAACTCCTTCCTGCCCCCCATTCAGTATAAACTCCTTCCTGCCCCCCATTCAGTATAAACCCCTACCTGCCCCCCATTCACTATAAACCCCTACCTGCCCCCATTCACTATAACCCCCTACCTGCCCCCCATTCAGTATAAAATCCTTCCTGCCCCCCATTCAGTATAAACCCCTACCTGCCCCCCATTCACTATAAACCCCTACCTGCCCCCCATTCACTATAACCCCCTGCCTGCCCCCCATTCAGTAAGAACCCCTACCTGCCCTGACTCTGCAATGCCCACCCATACCACTTAACCCATTCCTTCTTACTTCGAAAAAGCGGGACACGGGGCCCACCAGCTCCGACAGAAACTGGGACTGATCCTCATTCAGCACTGGGGGGGGGAAAAATACACAGAGAGGCAGAGGGGTTATTAGCATCACCCCCAGGTTGGGATCCCATTATCCCCCGCCCCACTGACCCCCACTAACCTGATGGATAAGGGAACACCTGCTCAGAGTGGATCTGCCCAGAGAACATTCCGACAGCGAAGGAGCGAGATTCCTGCACGGGGGGTGGGTGGGGGGGGGGAGCAGGGAGTGAGAGAGGGAAGGGGAGTGAGGGGGGTAACAGCCCCGGGGGGACGGGGAGGGGGCAGCAAACAAAGAGAACCCATTAACAACAGAACCAAATGTGGAACAATCTAGCCTGTCCCTTTCCCCTCTGTATCCCCCAAAATCCTCTGCCCTGTCCCTTTCCCCTCTGTATCCCCCAAAATCCTCTGCCCTGTCCCTTTCCCCTCTATATCTCCCATAATCCTCTGCCCTGTCCCTTTCCCCTCTATATCTCCCATAATCCTCTGCCCTGTCCCTTTCCCCTCTATATCTCCCATAATCCTCTGCCCTGTCCCTTTCCCCTCTATATCTCCCATAATCTTCTGCCCTGTCCCTTTCCCCTCTGTATCCCCCATAATCCTCTGCCCTGTCCCTTTCCCCTCTGTATCCCCCATAATCCTCTGCCCTGTCCCTTTCCCCTCTGTACCTCCCATAATCCTCCTCTGATAATCCTGTGTATGAAGGTGCCCCCCACCCCAGGACAAACCAATAAGAGATGCTGCTGACAGGGGTGACAGTACAGAGGCTGCAGGGAGTTGCGCTGCCCCCGGGGGTGGGTAGGTACAGTCACTGCTGCACTGGATATTCTACATCGTATGTTGCCCTACAATGTGCCCCCCCAAAACCTTCCATTGGGGAGGAAAGGGTTACCTGAGCTGCTGCCGCTTTCTGATGCACCCGGGGGGCAGTTTCGGCCGTAGAAACCCCATCCTTCCCCACAACAGTCTGGAAAAATATAGCAAATATTAATCCAAAGTAGAGATGCACCCAGAGAGAGAGAGAGAGAGAGAGAGAGAGAGAGAGAGAGGGGGGAGTGAGAGAGAGGGAGAGAAGAGAGAGAGGGGAGAGAGAGAGAGAGGAGAGGGGAGAGAGAGAGAGAGAGAGGGGAGAGAGAGAGAGAGGGGAGAGGAGAGAGAGAGAGAGGGGAGAGAGAGAGAGAGGGAGAGAGAGAGAGAGAGAGAGAGAGGGGGGAGAGAGAGAGGAGAGAAAGAGAGAGAGGGGGGAGAGAGAGAGGGGGGGAGAGAGAGAGAGGGGGAGAGAGAGAGGGGGGGAGAGAGAGAGAGAGAGGGAGAGAGGAGAGGAGAGAGAGGGGGGGAGAGAGAGAGAGAGAGAGGGGGGAGTGAGAGAGACAGAGAGAGAGAGCGGGGAGAGAAGAGAATCTCTCTGGGGGGGCACAGTGAGCAGCCATGAGTAGTATTTTGCCCCTGCTCTTAGGGCTGCGGGGGGGGTGACACGGAGTGACAGCCATAATAGTATTTGCCCCTCTCTTGGGCGGCGGGGGGGGTGACACGGTGACAGCCATAGTAGTATTTGCCCCTCTCTTGGGCGGCGGGGGGGGTGACACGGTGACAGCCATAGTAGTATTTGCCCCTGTCTCGGGCGGGGGGGGGGGGTGTGACACGGGTGACGCCATAGTGTATTTGCCCCTCTCTTGGGCGGCGGGGGGGGGGGTGACACGGTGACAGCCATAGTAGTATTTGCCCCTCTCTCTGGGGGGGGGGGGGTGACACGGTTACAGCCATAGTAGTATTGCCCCTCTCTCTGGGGGGGGGGGTTACACGGTTTACAGCCATAGTAGTATTTGCCCCTCTCTCTGGGGGGGGGGGGGGTTACACGGTGACAGCCATAGTAGTATTTGCCCCTCTCTCTGGGGGGGGTGACACGGTGACAGCCATAGTAGTATTTGCCCCTCTCTCTGGGGGGGGGTGACACGGTGACAGCCATAGTAGTATTTGCCCCTCTCTTGGGTGGGGGGGGGGTTACACGGTGACAGCCGTAGTAGTATTTGCCCCTCTCTCTGGGGGGGGGGGGTTACACGGTGACAGCCATAGTAGCATTTGCCCCTCTCTCTGGGGGGGGGGGTGACACGGTGACAGCCATAGTAGTATTTGCCCCTCTCTTGGGTGGGGGGGGGGTTACACGGTGACAGCCGTAGTAGTATTTGCCCCTCTCTCTGGGGGGGGGGGTTAACACGGTGACAGCCATAGTAGCATTTGCCCCTCTCTCTGGGGGGGGGGGTGACACAGTGACAGCCATAGTAGCATTTGCCCCTCTCTCTGGGGGGGGGGGTTACACGGTGACAGCCATAGTAGTATTTGCCCCTCTCTCTGGGGGGGGGGGGGTTACACGGTGACAGCCATAGTAGTATTTGCCCCTCTCTCTGGGGGGGGGGTGACACGGTGACAGCCATAGTAGTGTTTGCCCCTCTCTCTGGGGGGGGGGGGGTGACAGAGTGACAGCCATAGTAGTATTTGCCCCTCTCTCTGGGGGGGGGGAGGTGACACGGTGACAGCCATAGTAGTATTTGCCCCTCTCTCTGGGGGGGGGTGACACGGTGACAGCCATAGTAGTATTTGCCCCTCTCTCTGGGGGGGGGGGTGACACGGTGACAGCCATAGTAGTATTTGCCCCTCTCTCTGGGGGGGGGTGACACGGTGACAGCCACAGTAGTATTTGCCTCTTTCTCTGGGGGGGGGGGTGACACGGTGACAGCCATAGTAGTATTTGCCCCTCTCTCTGGGGGGGGGGGGGGTGACAGAGTGACAGCCATAGTAGTATTTGCCCCTCTCTCTGGGGGGGGGGAGGTGACACGGTGACAGCCATAGTAGTATTTGCCCCTCTCTCTGGGGGGGGGGTGACACGGTGACAGCCATAGTAGTATTTGCCCCTCTCTCTGGGGGGGGGGGTGACACGGTGACAGCCATAGTAGTATTTGCCCCTCTCTCTGGGGGGGGGGGTGACACGGTGACAGCCATAGTAGTATTTGCCCCTCTCCTCTGGGGGGGGTGACACGGTGACAGCCACAGTAGTATTTGCCTCTTTCTCTGGGGGGGGGGGTGACACGGTGACAGCCATAGTAGTATTTGCCCCCTCTCTCTGGGGGGGGGGTGACACGGTGACAGCCATAGTAGTATTTGCCCCTCTCTCTGGGGGGGGGGTGACACGGTGACAGCCATAGTAGTATTTGCCCCTCTCTCTGGGGGGGGGGTGACACGGTGACAAGCCATAGTAGTATTTGCCCCTCTCTCTGGGGGGGGGTGACACGGTGACAGCCATAGTATTGCCCCTCTCTGGGGGGGTGACACGGTGACAGCCATAGTAGTATTTGCCCCTCTCTCTGGGGGGGGGGTAACATGCCTGATAGCAGATACCATGGGGCATTACCATAGGGAAGGGGAGACGTGACTGTATGGGGGGGGGGGGGATCTCTCGTTGCTGCACTCGGGGTCCCTGAGGAAAGTGACTGGGGGGGGGTACATTTCCGGGGGAGCCCCACGTTCCCTAATTTGCCTTTCCTGTGTCCCTCGCTGCCCCCCCGTTTCTTTTTCCCACGCTCCTCTTTTTACAAATTTCCCTCCCCCGCTCCCGCCATCCTACGCCCCTCGTTGTCACTCTTTCAACGTGATGTCACGCTGCTGTTGCCATGGAGACTGCATCTCCCTCCTCTCTCTCCTTTAAATAGCCATATCCTGCCTTTCACTTACCTCTCAGGATCTTGCCTTATCTGTGCTTACTTCCTGTAGCCTCTGTGTGACATCATCAGCGGCTGTGACATCACGCCGGCCCGTGTAGCGATTCGTTACATAAAAGTGGTACCCCCCCCCCCCCATTACGGCAACTCAAAAATACACCGGACTCCAGCCAAGACCAATGCACTCACTTGTACCCACACTTTCCCTGGGGTACAGGGGGGCCAACTCCCTGCACCCCCTGTCTGTGGGACTGTGTCCCCGGGAGAGTGTCAGCTCCTGTGTCTGTGGGACTGTGTCCCCGGGAGAGTGTCAGCTCCTGTGTCTGTGGGACTGTGTCCCCGGGAGAGTGTCAGCCCCTGTGTCTGTGGGACTGTGTCCCCGGGAGAGTGTCAGCCCCTGTGTCTGTGGGACTGTGTCCCCGGGAGAGTGTCAGCTCCTGTGTCTGTGGGACTGTGTCCCCGGGAGAGTGTCAGCTCCTGTGTCTGTGGGACTGTGTCCCCGGGAGAGTGTCAGCCCCTGTGTCTGTGGGACTGTGTCCCCGGGAGAGTGTCAGCCCCTGTGTCTGTGGGACTGTGTCCCCGGGAGAGTGTCAGCCCCTGTGTCTGTGGGACTGTGTCCCCGGGAGAGTGTCAGCTCCTGTGTCTGTGGGACTGTGTCCCCGGGAGAGTGTCAGCCCCTGTGTCCCCGGGAGAGTGTCAGCTCCTGTGTCTGTGGGACTGTGTCCCCGGGAGAGTGTCAGCCCCTGTGTCTGTGGGACTGTGTCCCCGGGAGAGTGTCAGCTCCTGTGTCTGTGGGACTGTGTCCCCGGGAGAGTGTCAGCCCCTGTGTCTGTGGGACTGTGTCCCCGGGAGAGTGTCAGCTCCTGTGTCTGTGGGACTGTGTCCCCGGGAGAGTGTCAGCTCCTGTGTCTGTGGGACTGTGTCCCCGGGAGAGTGTCAGCCCCTGTGTCTGTGGGACTGTGTCCCCGGGAGAGTGTCAGCCCCTGTGTCCCTGCGAGAGCGCTAGGAGCGTTAGGAGCACATTGGGGGCCACTAGTGCCAAATCCACTCCTGACTGAGAATAAAAACAGGGTCGACCCCTCGGTCTCTGGCTGAGGTCACGGAAGTTTCCTAAGAAAAGTCAGTAAGAAAATCTATTAACGATATTGATCCACTGAGACCCCTCCCCCCACACACAGAATTAACCCACTCCCTGCCAGCAGCTACTGATCCACCGAGATCTCCCACACACAGAATTAACCCACTCCCTGCCAGCAGCTACTGATCCACCGAGATCTCCCACACACAGAATTAACCCACTCCCTGCCAGCAGCTACTGATCCACCGAGATCTCCCACACACAGAATTAACCCACTCCCTGCCAGCAGCTACTGATCCACCGAGATCTCCCACACACAGAATTAACCCACTCCCTGCCAGCAGCTACTGATCCACCGAGATCTCCCACACATGGAAATTAACCCACTTCCTGCCAGAAGATATTGAGGTGCATCCAGACATCCCAGACACAGGAATTAACCCACTCTCTTCCAGAAGGGAATAAGGCACTAAGACCTCCCACACATGGGAATTAACCCACTCCGTGCCAGAAGAAATTGACAAACACAAATTCCCACACATAGGAATTAACCCACTCCCTGCCAGAACGTATGGAATCACCGAGGCCACCCACTCATGGGATTTAACCCATTCCCTGCCAGATGGCATTAATGCACCAAGACCTCCCACACATGGGAATTAACCCACTTCCTGCCATAAGGCATTGAGGCACTGAGACCTCCCAAACATGGAAGTTAACCCACTCCCTGCCAGAAGGTATTGATGAACAAGACTCTCCACACACAGGAATTACCCAGTCCCGGTCTGAATACACTGAGGCATGAGACCTCCACACATGGGAGTTAACCCACTTCCTGCCAGAAGCCATTGAAGCTATTGAATTAACCCATTCCCTGCCAAATGGAATTAATGGACAGAATTTAATCCACATCCTGCTATAAAGCTGCTTATGAACCAGCATCTCCCACACACAGGATTTAACCCACTCTCTGCAAGAAGGTTTTGATGTGCTAAAATCTCCCACGCATGTGAATTAACTCACTCCCTGCCAGAAGCCCTTAAGCCCCTCCCCCACATGGGTACCCCCCCCCCCCCCCGCTATACCGCGAGTTTCAATTTGTGTGAACTCATAGCTTCGTTATAATCGGTGCGTAGTGATGTCACATGACTCACTGAAACTTGTGTATTGTAATAAATAATTATACCCCCTTGCATAAAATATGAGGATGCCTTGTACCTTTACATTGTCATGAAACTACTCAGTAATATCCTTATATGTTACACGAGGGGGTACACTATTCACTATATAGAGTTTACTGTTTTTATGTAACACCACAAGAATGCTCAGTCGTTCCCAAGGTATTAACCCTAACGGGGGTAAATAATAAGTCTGGTAATGCCATTGGTTTTAATTGGTGCTTAGTGATGTCACATGACTGGAAGAGACCAGCGGGAAGGGGACAGGGAAGGGGACAGGGAAGGGACCGGCGGGAAGGGGACAGGGAAGGGACCATGGGGCGGGAAGGGGACAGGGAAGGGGACAGGGAAGGGACCGGCGGGAAGGGGACAGGGAAGGGACCGGCGGGAAGGGGACAGGGAAGGGGACAGGGAAGGGACCGGCGGGAAAGGGGACAGGGAAGGGACCGGCGGAAGGGGAACAGGGAAGGGACCGGCGGGGAAGGGGGCGGTGGGAGGGACAGGGAAGGGACCGGCGGGCAAGGACCGGCGGGAAGGGGACAGGGAAGGGACCGGCGGGAAGGGGGGCGGCGGGAAGGGACCGGCGGGAAGGGGACAGGGAAGGGACCGGCGGGAAGGGGAAGGAAAGGACCGGCGGGAAGGGGACAGGGAAGGGACCGGCGGGAAGGGGACAGGGAAGGGACCGGCGGGAAGGGGACAGGGAAGGGACCGGCGGGAAGGGGGCGGCGGGAAGGGGACAGGGAAGGGACCCGGCGGGCAAGGGACAGGGAAGGGGGCGGGCGGGAAGGGGACAGGGAAGTTGACCGGCGGGAAGGGGACAGGGAAGGGACCGGCGGGAAGGGACAGGGAAGGGACCGGCGGGAAGGGGACAGGGAAGGGACCGGCGGGAAGGGGCAGGGAAGGGACCGGCGGGAAGGGGACAGGGAAGGGACCTGACATGGCGGGAAGGGGGCGGCGGGAGGGACAGGGAAGGACCGGCGGGAAGGGACCGGCGGGAAGGGCGGGAAGGGGACAGGGAAGGGACCGGCGGGAAGGGGACAGGGCAGGGACCGGCGGGAAGGGGCGGCGGGAAGGGGACAGGGAAGGGACCGGCGGGAAGGGGCGGCGGAAGGGGACAGGGAAGGGACCGGCGGGAAGGGGACAGGGAAGGGACCGGCGGGAAGGGGAACAGGGAAGGGACCGCGGCGGAAGGGGAACAGGGAAGGGACCGCGGGAAAGGGACAGGGAAGGACCGGCGGGAAGGGGAGAAAACAGGGAAGGGACCGGCGGGAAGGGACAGGGAAGGGACCGGCGGGAAGGGGGCGGCGGGAAGGGGGCCACAGGAAGGGACCGGCGGAAGGGACCGGCGGAAAAGGGGACAGGGAAGGGACCGGCGGGAAGGGGGCGGCGGGAAGGGACCGGCGGGAAGGGGACAGGGAAGGGACCGGCGGGAAGGGGGCGGCGGGAAGGGACAGGAAGGGACCGGCGGGAAGGGGACAGGGAAGGGGACAGGGAAGGGACCGGCGGGAAGGGGACAGGGAAGGGACCGGCGGGAAGGGGACAGGGAAGGGACCGGCGGGAAGGGGGCGCGGGAAGGGGACAGGGAAGGGACCCAGGCGGGAAGGGGACAGGGAAGGGGGCGGCGGGAAGGGGAAGGGAAGGGACCTGGCGGAAGGCGGACAGGGAAGGGACCGGCGGGAAGGGGGCGGCGGGAAGGGGACACGGGAAGGGACCGGCGGGAAAGGACCGGCGGAAGGGGGCGGCGGGAAGGGGACAGGGAAGGGACCGGCGGGAAGGGACCGGCGGGAAGGGGACAGGGAAGGGACCGGCGGGGAAGGGGGGCGGACGGGAAGGGGGACAGGGAAGGGACCGGCGGGAAGGGGGCGGCGGGAAGGGGACAGGGAAGGGACCGGCGGGAAGGGGACAGGGAAGGGACCGGCGGGAAGGGACAGGGAAGGGACCCGGGCGGGAAGGGGACAGGGAAGGGACCGGCGGGAAGGGACAGGGAAGGGACCGGCGGGAAAGGGGACAGGGAAGGGACCGGCGGGAAGGGGACCAGGGAAGGGACCGGCGGGAGGGGACAGGGAGGGACCGCGGGAAAGGGATCATTTGTGGATCAGCAGGGAAGGGACCGGCGGGAAAGGGGACAGGAAGGGACGCGAGGCGGGAAGGGGACAGGGAAGGGACCGGCGGAAGGACAGGGAAAATAACAAAAAAGGAGTAATGAAAAAAAAGAGAAGAAATCATGCAAAGATAAGGAATGATAACAAATAACAGAAAAAAAACAAGGATAAAATACAATATAGGTAAAACGACAAAATAAATAGAAATAATATAAGAGAAAAGAAAGATAACAAATAGACAAGAGGAAAAAAAAAAAAAAGGTGTCTACACAGATAAAAAAAAAAAAAAACATACAACCTAAAAATATAAAGAATAATAGCAGGAGCTAAAAAAAAGATAAAAAACGCAAGAAACTATATTTAGAAGCATATAATGAAAGAATAGAAGTGGGACCACCCTTCTCGCGAGGTGGGCTTTCCTCTCGCGGTGCTACCCGAGTCCGTGGAAGTGGCACCGACAAGGCACCTGCCCAGCCGAGCCACTCGAACCTGAAACGGACCACTCACAGAACCGTCGATCGCGAGCGCGGCGGGAAGGGGACAGGGAAGGGACCGGCGGGAAGGGGACAGGGAAGGGGACAGGGAAGGGACCGGCGGGAAGGGGACGGGAAGGGACGGCGGGAAGGACAGGGAAAGGGACCGGCGGGAAGGGGGCGGCGGGAAGGGGACAGGGAAGGGACCGGCGGGAAGGGGACAGGGAAGGGACCGGCGGGAAGGGACCGGCGGGAAGGGGACAGGGAAGGGACCAGGCGGGAAGGGGGCTGGCGGGGAAGGGGACAGGGAAGGGACCAGCGGGAAGGGGACAGGGAAGGGACCCGGCGGGAAGGGGACAGGGAAGGGGGCGGCGGGAAGGGGACAGGGAAGGGGCGGCGGAAGCGGGACAGGGAAGGGGACGGCGGGAAGGGACAGGGAAGGGACCGGCGGGAAGGGGACAGGGAAGGGACGGCGGGAAGGGGACAGGGAAGGGACCGTGTCGGCGGGAAGGGGACAGGGAAGGGAACCTGCGGGAAGGGGGCGGCGGGAAGGGGACAGGGAAGGACCGGCGGGAAGGGGCGGCGGAAGGACCGGCGGGAAGGGGACAGGGAAGGGACCGGCGGGAAGGGGACAGGGAAGGGACCGGCGGGAAGGGAACAGGGAAGGGACCGGCGGGAAGGGGGCGGCGGGAAGGGACCGGGCCGGGGGGAAGGGGACAGGGAAGGGACCGGCGGGAAGGGGGCGGCGGGAAGGGGACAGGGAAGGGACCGGCGGGAAGGGGACAGGGAAGGGACCGGCGGGAAGGGGACAGGGAAGGGACCGGCGGGAAGGGGACAGGGAAGGGACCGGCGGGAAGGCGACAGGGAAGGGACCGGCGGAAGGGGACAGGGAAGGGACCGAGGGCGGGAAGGGGGACAGGGAAGGGACCGGCGGGAAAGAGGGACAGGGAAGGGACCGGCGGGACAGGGGAACAGGGAAGGGACCGGCGGGAAGGGGACAGGGAAGGGACCGGCGGGAAGGGGGTGACACAGATGACAGTGTAACACAATGTAACTAATGGCCACTTGCCCAAAGTGCCACCCAAGTACAGAACTTTAGTGCATTGTTTAACTGCTCACTGAAATGTGACCACAGGGTGGCACTGTTGCAATAAATGTACTGTATTTAACCCTGTACTTGCTGGCTCAATATTGTCTGAAGGGAAGAGTTTAAAGCTGGATCCAAAATGGATCCCTCTCTGCATATATCCCCCCTCCCCCCAATAATATCAATTATTATTCTAAAAAATATCCAGATGGACTGGTTAATGCTCTGCTTGTGGCTCAGGCCTATAGCAACAGGCGGTGGGACTTAGAATACCAGTTTTGCCCCAGAGCAGCACTCAGAACCCCTGTAAGATTTAACCCTTTCATTGTCTGTTCGTTACCGTTAGTAACTAAATAGGCTTCAGCCCCCAGCCGGGGGTAGAACTGGAGGGACTAAGCCTGGGTAACTGCCAGAAACACAGAGGGCTGAGACAGCCTATGGGCTTGGGAAACCCCCTGGCAGGGGCCACTCAGGGGAAACCTTCTTGCAAACTGCCACTAGGGGGAGACACAAAGGGAATAATAGAGGTGATTGGAAGAGGTGAAACATAAATGCCAACTTTACCAAGTATTAACCAATCGGATGTTGGCTGTCATTATCATGACTGTAGCAGGGGCAATAGCAGAGCAGTGCGTGCTGCGGACCTTACTGATTTCTGTGTAGCCATGCAAAACTCATATTGAATGCATTTGGTCACATTTGTGTCTGCTTGGAAGGTGATGGGGCAACCTTAATTGGCCTGAATTTATCCACCTAAACACAGCGCCTTTATCATTTGCCCAACCCATTGTCTAACAAACAGAGACCCACAGGGCTCAACTGCCACATTGTATTGTGCGGAACCAACTGAAAATGCAATCTTTGCCTGTGTCCATCTTCGTTGGCTGGGATAACCATAGCAACAGTAATTAAATAAAACTGCAAAGGCAGCTGACCATTAGACCACTAGAGCAGGTGCGGCTTGGTTCAGTGAGAATAGGTGGGCAAGAAGAATAGGCGGGCACGGTGACAGAACACTGTATAACACACATATACAGAATCGTTGGCCTGGGATACTTACCCCTTGCACCAGTCACTGAGCAAAACTGAGCAAGGAAATTGCCCTTTGTTTACAAATAATCAACATATGCTGTTGCGCTGCACAATGACTTATAACTAAATATAATAGAGATATTACATATGGCCCTAAGCTTACGAGCTCGCATGAGAACAGCATTGATGGAAATGACAGTAACATATGGTGTTGTATTGGAGTGGGTTAGGAAGTGGAAAATATGGTTGAGTTGGAGTGGGTTAGGAAGTTGAAGGTATGCTTGGTGTTGAGTTGGAGTGGGTTAGGAAGTGGAAGATATGGTAGGTGTTGAGTTGGAGTGGGTTAGGAAGTGGAAGGTATGGTTGGTGTTGAGTTGGAGTGGGTTAGGAAGTGGAAGATATGGTAGGTGTTGAGTTGGAGTGGGTTAGGAAGTGGAAGGTATGGTTGGTGTTGAGTTGGAGTGGGTTAGGAAGTGGAAGGTATGGTTGGTGTTGAGTTGGAGTGGGTTAGGAAGTGGAAGGTATGGTTGGTGTTGAGTTGGAGTGGGTTAGGAAGTGGAAGGTATGGTTGGTGTTGAGTTGGAGTGGGTTAGGAAGTGGAAGGTATGGTTGGTGTTGAGTTGGAGTGGGTTAGGAAGTGGAAGATATGGTAGGTGTTGAGTTGGAGTGGGTTAGGAAGTGGAAGGTATGGTTGGTGTTGAGTTGGAGTGGGTTAGGAAGTGGAAGGTATGGTTGGTGTTGAGTTGGAGTGGGTTAGGAAGTGGAAGGTATGGTTGGTGTTGAGTTTGAGTGGGTTGGGAAGTGGAAGATATGGTTGGTGTTGAGTTGGAGTGGGTTAAGAAGTGGAAGATATGGTTGGTGTTGAGTTGGAGTGGGTTAGGAAGTGGAAGGTATGGTTGGAGTGGGTTAAGAAGTGGAAGATATGGTTGGTGTTGAGTTGGAGTGGGTTAGGAAGTGGAATGTATGGTTGGTGTTGAGTTTGAGTTGGGTGGGAAGTGGAAGATATGGTTGGTGTTGAGTTGGAGTGGGTTAAGAAGTGGAAGATATGGTTGGTGTTGAGTTGGAGTGGGTTAGGAAGTGGAAGGTATGGTTGGAGTGGGTTAAGAAGTGGAAGATATGGTTGGTGTTGAGTTGGAGTGGGTTAGGAAGTGGAATGTATGGTTCGGTGTTGAGTTGGAGTGGGTTAGGAAGTGGAATGTATGGTTGGTGTTGAGTTGGAGTGGGTTAGGAAGTGGAATGTATGGTTGGTGTTGAGTTGGAGTGGGTTAGGAAGTGGAATGTATGGTTGGTGTTGAGTTGGAGTGGGTTAGGAAGTGGAAGGTATGGTTGGTGTTGAGTTGGAGTGGGTTAGGAAGTTGAAGGTATGGTTGGTGTTGAGTTGGAGTGGGTTAGGAAGTGGAAGGTCATGGTTGGTGTTGAGTTGGAGTGGGTTAGGAAGTGGAAGATATGGTTGGTGTTGAGTTGGAGTGGGTTAGGAAGTTGAAGGTATGGTTGGTGTTGAGTTGGAGTGGGTTAGGAAGTGGAAGATATGGTAGGTGTTGAGTTTGAGTGGGTTAGGAAGTGGAAGGTATGGTTGGTGTTGAGTTGGAGTGGGTTAGGAAGTGGAAGGTATGGTTGGTGTTGAGTTGGAGTGGGTTAGGAAGTGGAAGGTATGGTTGGTGTTGAGTTTGAGTGGGTTGGGAAGTGGAAGATATGGTTGGTGTTGAGTTGGAGTGGGTTAGGAAGTTGAAGGTATGGTTGATTTTGAGTTGGAGTGGGTTAGGAAGTGGAAGGTATAGTTGGTGTTGCGTTGGAGTGGGTTAGGAAGTTGAAGGTATGGTTGGTGTTGAGTTGGAGTGGGTTAGGAAGTGGAAGGTATGGTTGGTGTTGAGTTTGAGTGGGTTGGGAAGTTGAAGGTATGGTTGGTGTTGAGTTGGAGTGGGTTAAGAAGTGGAAGATATGGTTGGTGTTGAGTTGGAGTGGGTTAGGAAGTGGAAGGTATGGTTGGAGTGGGTTAAGAAGTGGAAGATATGGTTGGTGTTGAGTTGGAGTGGGTTAGGAAGTTGAAGGTATGGTTGGTGTTGAGTTGGAGTGGGTTAAGAAGTGGAAGATATGGTTGGTGTTGAGTTGGAGTGGGTTAGGAAGTTCAATGTATGGTTGGTGTTGAGTTGGAGTGGGTTAGGAAGTGGAATGTATGGTTGGTGTTGAGTTGGAGTGGGTTAGGAAGTGGAATGTATGGTTGGTGTTGAGTTGGAGTGGGTTAGGAAGTGGAATGTATGGTTGGTGTTGAGTTGGAGTGGGTTAGGAAGTGGAAGGTATGGTTGGTGTTGAGTTGGAGTGGGTTAGGAAGTGGAAGGTATGGTTGGTGTTGAGTTGGAGTGGGTTAGGAAGTGGAAGATATGGTTGGTGTTGAGTTGGAGTGGGTTAGGAAGTGGAAGGTATGGTTGGTGTTGAGTTGGAGTGGGTTAGGAAGTGGAAGATATGGTAGGTGTTGAGTTGGAGTGGGTTAGGAAGTGGAAGGTATGGTTGGTGTTGAGTTGGAGTGGGTTAGGAAGTGGAAGATATTTGGTTGGTGTTGAGTTGGAGTGGGTTAGGAAGTGGAAGGTATGGTTGGTGTTGAGTTGGAGTGGGTTAGGAAGTGGAAGGTATGGTAGGTGTTGAGTTGGAGTGGGTTAGGAAGTGGAAGGTATGGTAGGTGTTGAGTTGGAGTGGGTTAGGAAGTGGAAGGTATGGTTGGTGTTGAGTTGGAGTGGGTTAGGAAGTGGAAGGTATGGTAGGTGTTGAGTTGGAGTGGGTTAGGAAGTGGAAGGTATGGTTGGTGTTGAGTTGGAGTGGGTTAGGAAGTGGAAGGTATGGTAGGTGTTGAGTTGGAGTGGGTTAGGAAGTGGAAGGTATGGTTGGTGTTGAGTTGGAGTGGGTTAGGAAGTGGAAGGTAAGGTAGGTGTTGAGTTGGAGTGGGTTAGGAAGTGGAAGGTATAGTTGGTGTTGAGTTGGAGTGGGTTAGGAAGTGGAAGGTATGGTAGGTGTTGAGTTGGAGTGGGTTAGGAAGTGGAAGGTATGGTTGGTGTTGAGTTGGAGTGGGTTAGGAAGTGGAAGGTATGGTTGGTGTTGAGGAGGATATGGAAGTGGGGGGCAGTGATAACTGTGTGCGTTGGAGAAGTTTGCTGAATGGAGGAAGGTTTAAGGAAATGGGTTGGAGGGATTTGTGTCAGTAGGGGGGGCTATTCTGGGGCCATTTGCAATTGTTCTTCATTTTTTATTATTTGTGGTGTTTGAGTAATTTCACTTTCGCTTTATATTCAGCAGCTCCGAGTTTGGAATTTCAGCAGCTATTTGGTTGCTAGTATCCAAATTTCCTTAGCAACGAGGCACTGATTTCAATGAGGGCTTTAATAAAAATGAGGAATAAAATGTAGCAGTAAAACTGCAGCCTTACATTTGTTATTTGGGGTCAGTGACCCCCATTCAAAGGCTGCAGAGAGTCAGGAGAAGAAGGGGGTGCATTATCCCTTATAATACATTATATGGGCACAGAACCCCTCAGTGACTGCTAATATCCTTATCATTTACAGTAGGGGGTACATTATCCCTTATAATACATGAGTGATACTCAGAGTTCCCTGTATAACTCAGCCTGCAGCCTTGTGCCTTTATATGGGGGGCACAGAACCCCTCAGTGACTGCTAATATCCTTATCATTTACAGTAGGGGGTACATTATCCCTTATAATACATGAGTTCCCTGTACAACTCCTGCCCCGGGGGCAATGGGATGCCACCTTAGTTGCCCGGGTTGGATAATCCCTACCTGGCTCAGGAGTGGGATTGACAAATTGCTGCTAATCCCTCCCTCCATCTGCCGAGGCCGCGGCGCCATATGGCATCTCCTCTGCGCTCAAACTCGGTGCCCTCGCTCCCCCCCCCCCGGCCCGGGCCCTGGGCGCCCCCTTTCCTCTCAGAACCTATTACCCCCCCCCCCGGCTCGGCTCCTAATGTTCCTCTCCAGTTGGTCTCCAAGGTGAAGGGATTGCACTTAGTGCTGACGTGGCTGAACCCGCACAAGCACCCCCCCAAGCCGAGCACTTTATATAAGGATTCTTAGTGCCGGGCCCTTGTGCGACTGAACTGCTCCTCTCAAGTGCCCGGCGGCCACTCTCGTGCCATTATCTCCCCCTCCCTCTCCCCTCTCTGCCCACTTGGCTTGGGGAACTGGCAAATAGCTCTGTGCCTCCCGCAAGGGGCACTTCTCTTCTCCCAAATATCAAACTCATCCGGGGGGGCAGTTTTATCAATGGGGGGGCAGTTTTCAGATAGGGTATCCGCGTGGCATCCCAGGGAACCCTCTTGGGGGCAAAAAGTAGAAATGGGGGCCCTTTCTGTGTTGCTTCTCTAAGCCGGCACTCTCGTTCAGTGCTGTCACATAAGAGACTGCATGGTATCCAGGTCCAATTAGGGCAAGAGACCGCAGGAAGGGAGAGTGGCGCCAGCGGGCAGAGCAACGGGTTCATAGGGCCCTTTCCCAAGAACATTCAGCGAGTCCTCGCTTTCCGGCACCGCTGCGCCCAAACAAGCGCCACCGCCGCCGCCCAGATCGGAGTAAACAGAGATTAAAGTCGCTCGCTAAAGTTTTCCCTAAATAAAAGGAAAATGGCAGAAAACAGAGAATAAAGCAATTTGCCAAAGTGGCGGCGGAGGCTCAGGGAACAGTGGGGAAGGGAAATTAAAGGCAATTGGCGAGGAGCTCGGAGACGCGTTGGGAGAAAATTCACTTTAATTTGTGTCTCCGGTAACAATGGAGCCAATTACACGTCAGGGGGGGCACTTTAACTCCGTCCTCTCTGCCTCCAGCCCCCCCTGCATTCCCTGAAAACAGTTTCTCAGAATGTCTCCTTGTAGCATGCAGCCGGGGCAATTCCTACCCTCCGGCCCCCTCAGCTGGGCAGATTGTGGGCCGGGGTGTATCCAGAGTTGTCCGAAATATAGTGGGGTACCCTCACCCCCAGATTGGGTACCAGACATCCATTACCTTATGGAAAATGTCTCATTCGTCCAAACGCCACCGGCCCTGTATGTTTGGGGGGGAAGGTTTGACCCGTATTTTTGGGGGGGAAGGTTAGAGCCGTATGTTTGGGGGGAAGGTTGAGGTGTATGTTTGGGGGGAAGGTTAGAGCCGTATGTTTTGGGGGAAGGTTAGAGTGTATGTTTTGGGGGGAAGGTTTGACCCGTATGTTTGGGGGGGAAGGTTAGAGCCGTATGTTTGGGGGGGAAGGTTAGAGCCGTAAGTTTGGGGGAAGAGTTAGAGCCGTATGTTTGGGGGGAGGTTAGAGCCGTATGTTTGGGGGGGAAGGTTAGAGCCGTATGTTTGGGGGGGTAAGGTTAGAGGTGTATGTTTGGGGGGGAAGGTTAGAGGTGTATGTTGGGGGGGTGTAGGTTAGAACCATATGTTTGGGGGAAGCGTTAGAGGTGTATGTTGGGGGGAGGTTAGAGGTGTATGTTTGGGGGGGGAGGTTAGAACCATAGTTGTGGGGGGGAAGGTTAGAGGTGTATGTTTGGGGGGGAGGTTAGAGGTGTATGTTTGGCGGGGGGGAGGTTAGAACCATATGTTTGGGGGGGAAGGTTAGAGGTGTATGTTTGGGGAGGAAGGTTAGAGGTGTATGTTTGGGGAGGAAGGTTAGAGGTGTATGTTTGGGGGGAGGTTAGAGGTGTATGTTTGGGGGGGAAGGTTAGAGCCGTATGTTTGGGGGGAAGGTTAGAGCCGTATGTTGGGGGAAGGTTAGAGGTGTATGTTTGGGGGGAAGGTTAGAGCCGTATGTTTGGGAGGGAAGGTTAGAGCCGTATGTTTGGGGGGGAAGGTTAGAGCCGTATGTTTGGGGGGAAGGTTTAGAGTTGTATGTTTGGGGGGGAGGTTAGAACCATATGTTTGGGGGGGAAGGTTAGAGTTGTATGTTTGGGGGGGGGGTTAGAACCATATGTTTGGCGGGGAAGGTTAGAGCCGTATGTTTGGGGGAAGGTTAGAGGTGTATGTTTGGGGGGGAAGGTTAGAGCCGTATGTTTGGGGGGCAGGTTAGAGCCGTATGTTTGGGGGGGAAGGTTAGAGCCGTATATTTGGGGGGAAGGTTAGAGGTGTATGTTGGGGGGAAGGTTAGAGCCGTATGTTTGAGGGGGGAAGGTTAGAGGTGTATGTTTTGGGGGGAAGGTTAGAGCCGTATGTTTGGGGGGGAAGGTTAGAGCCGTATGTTTGGGGGGGAAGGTTAGAGCCGTATGTTTGGGGGGAGGTTAGAGGTGTATGTTTGGGGGGAAGGTTAGAGCCGTATGTTTGGGGGAAGGTTAGAGCCGTATGTTTGGGGGGGATGGTTAGAGCCGTTTTGGGGGAAGGTTTGAGCCGTATATTTGGGGGGGAAGGTTAGAGGTGTATGTTTGGGGGGAAGGTTAGAGCCGTATTTTGGGGGGGAAGGTTAGAGGTGTATGTTTGGGGGGGAAGGTTTAGAACGCCGTATGTTTGGGGGGGAAGGTTAGAGCCGTATGTTTGGGGAGGGAAGGTTAGAGGTGTATGTTTGGGGGGAGGTTAGAGGTGTATGTTTGGGGGGGAAGGTTAGAGGTACGTTATGTTGGGGGGGAAGGTTAGAGGTGTATGTTTGGGGGGGAGGTTAGAGCCGTATGTTTGGGGGAGGTTAGAGGTGTATGTTTGGGGGGGAAGGTTAGAGGGTGTATGTTTGGGGGGGGAGGTTAGAACCATATGTTTGGGGGGAAGGTTAGGAGGGTATGTTTGGGAGGGGAGGTTAGAGGTGTATGTTTGGGGGGAAGGTTAGAGTTGTATGTTGGGGGGGGAGGTTAGAACCATATGTTTGGGAGGGAAGGTTAGAGCCGTATGTTTGGGGGGGAAGGTTAGAGGTGTGTTGGGGGGAGTTAAGAGCCGTATGTTTGGGGGGGAAGGTTAGAGCCGTATGTTTGGGGGGGAAGGTTAGAGCTGTATGTTTGGGGGGAGGGTTAGAGGTGTATGTTTGGCGGGGGGAGGTAGAACCATATGTTTGGGGGGGAAGGTTAGAGGTGTATGTTTGGGGGGGAGGTTAGAACCATATGTTTGGGGGGGAAGGTTAGAGGCGTATGTTTTGGGAGGAAGGTTAGAGCCGTATGTTTGGGGGGGAAGGTTAGAGCCGTTATGTTTGGGGGGAAGGTTAGAGCCGTATGTTTGGGGGGGAAGGTGTTAGAGCCGTATGTTTGGGGGAAGGTTAGAGCCGTATGTTTGGGGGGAGGTTAGAGCCGTATGTTTTGGGGGGGAGGTTAAGCCGTATATTTGGGGGGAAGGTTAGAGGTGTATGTTTGGGGGGGAAGGTTAGAGCCGTTATGTTTGGGGGGAAGGTTAGAGTGTATGTTTGGGGGGAAGGTTAGAGCCGTATGTTTGGGGGGGAAGGTTAGAGCCGTATGTTTGGGGGGAGGTTAGAGGTGTATGTTTGGGGGGGAGGTTTAGCGGTATGTTTGGGGAGGTTAAGAGCCGTATGTTTGGGGGGGATGGTTAGAGCCGTATGTTTGGGGGGGAAGGTTGAGCCGTTATATGTGGGGGGAAGGTTAGAGGTGTATTTTGGGGGGGAAGGTTAGAGCCGTATGTGGGGGAAGGTTAGAGGTGTATGTTTGGGGGGAAGGTTAGAGCCGTATGTTGGGGGGAAGGTTAGAGCCGTATGTTTGGGAGGGGAAGGTTAGAGGTGTATGTTTGGGGGGGAAGGTTAGAGGTGTATGTTTGGGGGGAAGGTTAGAGGCTGTATGTTTGGGGGAAGCGTTAGAGCCGTATGTTTGGGAAGGGAAGGTTAGAGCCGTATGTTTGGGGGGGAAGGTTAGAGCCGTATATGTTTGGGGGGAAGGGTTAGAGCCCGTATGTTTTGGGGGGGAATCGGTAGAGCCGTATGTTTGGGGGGAAGGTTTTGAGCCGTATATTTGGGGGGGAAGGTTAGAGCCGTATGTTTAGGGGGGGAAGGTTAGAGCCGTATGTTTGGGGGGAAGGTTAGAGGTGTATGTTTGGGGGGGAAGGTTAGAGCCGTATGTTTGGGGGGAAGGTTAGAGCCGTATGTTTGGGGGGGAAGGTTAGAGCCGTATTTTGGGGGGAAGTTATGAGGGGGGGGGGGGGCCGTTTAATTGTTTTTTTTGGGGAAGGGAAGTTAGAGGTGTACTGTTTGGGGGAGGTTAGAGGTGTATGTTTGCGGGGGGAAGGTTAGAGCCGTATGTTTGGGGGGGAAGGTTAGAGGTGTATGTTTGGGGGGGAAGGTTAGAGCCGTATGTTTGGGGGGAGTGTTAGAGGTGTATGTTTGGGGGGAAGGTTAGAGGTGTATGTTTGGGGCGGGGAAGGTTAGTGCCGTAATGTTTGGGGGGGAAGGTTAGAGGTGTATGTTGGGGGGAAGGTTAGAGCCGTATGTCTTGGGGGGGAAGGTTAGAGGTGTATGTTTTGGGGGGGAAGGTTAGAGCCGTATGTTTGGAGGGAAGGTTAGAGCCGTATGTTTGGGGGGAAGGTTAGAGGTGTATGTTTGGGGGGGAGGTTAGAGCCGTATGTTTGGGGGGGAAGGTTAGAGGTGTATGTTGGGGGGGAAGGTTAGAGCCGTATGTTTGGGGGGAAGGTTAGAGGTGTATGTTTGGGGGGAGGTTGAGGTTTAGAGGTGTATGTTTGGGGGGGAAGGTTAGAGCCGTATGTTTGGGGGGAAGGTTAGAGCGTGTATGTTTGGGGGGGAAGGTTAGAGGTGTATGTTTGGGGGGGAAGGTTAGAGGTGTATGTTTGGGGGGAAGGTTAGGTGTAGTTGGGGGGGGAAGGTTAGAGCCGTATGTTTGGGGGGGAAGGTTAGAGGTGTATGTTTGGGGGAAGGTTAGAGGTGTATGTTTGGGGGGGAAGGTTAGAGGTGTATGATTTGGGGGGAGGTTAGAGGGTAGTTTGGGGGGAAGGTTAGAGGTGTTGTTGGGGGAGTTAGAGGTGTATGTTGGGGGGGGAAGGTTAGAGCCGTATGTTTGGGGGGGAGGTTCAGAACCATATATGTTTGGGAGGGGAAGGTTAAGAAGCCCGGGGTTATGTTTGGGGGGGAAGGTTAGAGGTGTATGTTTGGGGGGGAAGGTTAGAGCCGTATGTTTGGGGGGAAGGTTAGAGGCGTATGTTTGGGGGGAAGGTATAGAGCTGTATGTTTGGGGGGGAAGGTTAGAGCCGTATGTTTGGGGGGAAGGTTAGAGCCGTATGTTGGGGGGAAGGTTAGAGGTGTATGTTTGGGGGGGAAGGTTAGAGGTGGTGTTTGGGGGGGCGAAGGTTAGAGCCGTATGTTTGGGGGGGAAGGTTAGAGGTGTATGTTTGGGGGGGAAGGTTAGAGGTGTATGTTTTGGGGGGAGGTTAGAGCCGTATGTTTGGGGGGGAAGGTTAGAGCGTATGTTTGGGGAGGAAGGTTAGAGCCGTATGTTTGGGGGGGAAGGTTAGAGCCGTATGTTTGGGGGGGAAGGTTTAGTTAGGAGCCGTATGTTTGGGGGGGTAAAGGTTAGAGGCGTATGTTTTGGGGGGGAAGTTAGAGGTGTATGTTTGGAGGGGGAAGGTTAGAGCCGTATGTTTTGGGGGGAAGGTTAGAGCCGTATGTTGGGGGGGAAGGTTAGAGCCGTATGTTTGGGGGGAAGGTTAGAGGGTATGTTTGGGGGGGAAGGTTAGAGCCGTATGTTTGGGGGGAAGGTTAGAGGCTGTATGTTTGGGGGGGAAGGTTAGAGCCGTATGTTTGGGGGGGAAGGTTAGAGCCGTATGTTTGGGGGGAAGGTTAGAGGTGTATGTTTGGGGGGGAAGGTTAGAGCCGTATGTTTGGGAGGGAAGTTTTAGAGCCGTATGTTTGGGGGGATGGTTAGAGCCGTATGTTTGGGGGGGAAGGTTTGAGCCGTAATTTGGGGGGAAGGTTAGAGGTGTATGTTGGGGGAAGGTTAGAGCCGTATGTTTTGGGGGGAAGGTTAGAGCCGTTAATGTTGGGGGGAAGGTTAGAGCCGTATGTTTGGGGGGAAAGGTTAGAGCCGTAATGTTGGGGGGGAAGGTTAGAGGTGTATGTTTGGGGGGAAGGTTAGAGCCGTATGTTTGGGGGAGGAAGGTTAGAGCCGTATGTTTGGGGGGAAGGTTAGAGGTGTATGTTTGGGGGGAAGGTTAGAGCCGTATGTTTGGGGGGGATGGTTAGAGCCGTATGTTTGGGGGGGAAGGTTTGAGCCGTATATTTGGGGGGAAGGTTAGAGCCGTATGTTTGGGGGGAAGGTTATACGAGGTGTATGTTTGGGAGAGAGGTTAGAGCCGTATGTTTGGGGGGAAGGTTAGAGCCGTATGTTTGGGGGGGAAGTATTAGAGCCGTATGTTTGGGGGGAATGGTTAGAGGTGTTTGGTTGGGGGGAAGGTTAGAGCCGTATGTTTGGGGGGAAGGTTAGAGGTGTATGTGGGGGAAGGTTAGAGCCGTATGTTTGGGGGGGGAAGGTTAGAGCCGTATGTTTGGGGGGAAGGTTAGAGGTGTATGTTTGGGGGGGAAGTTAGAGCCGTATGTTGGGGGGGAAGGTTAGAGCCGTATGTTTGGGGGATGGTTAGAGCCGTATGTTTGGGGGGGAAGGTTTGAGCCGTATATTTGGGGGGGAAGGTTAGAGGTGTATGTTTGGGGGGGAAAGGTTAGAGCCGTATGTTTGGGGGGGAAGGTTAGAGGTGTATTTTGGGGGAAGGTTAGAGCCGTATGTTTGGGGGGGAAGTTAGAGCCGTATGTTTGGGGGGGAGGTTAGAGGTGTATGTTTGGGGGGGAGGTTAGAGCCGTATGTTTGGGGGGGAAGGTAGAGGTGTATGTTTGGGGGAGGTTAGAGCCGTATGTTTGGGAGGCAGGGTTAGAGCCGATATGTTTGAGGGAGGTTAGAGCCGTATGTTTGAGGGGATGGTTAGAAGCACGGTGATGTTTGGGGGGGAGGTTAGAGCCGTATGTTTGGGGGGAAGGTAGCAGCGTATGTTTGGAGGGGGAAGGTTAGAGCCGTATGTTTGGGGGGAAGGTTAGAGCCGTATGTTTGGGGGGAAGGTTAGAGCCGTATGTTTGGGGGGAAGGTTAGAGCCGTATGTTTGGGGGGGAAGGTTTAGAGCCGTATGTTTGGGGGGAAGGTTAGAGCCGTATGTTTGGGGGGGAAGGTTAGAGCCGTATGTTTGGGGGGGAGGTTAGAGGTGTATGTTTGGGGGGGAAGGTTAGAGCCGTATGTTTGGGGGGGAAGGTAGAGCCGTATGTTTGGGGGAGGTTAGAGCCGTATGTTGGGGAAGGTTAGAGCCGTATGTTTGGGGGGGAAGGTTGGAGCCGTATGTTTGGGGGGAAGGTTAGAGCCGTATATTTGGGGGTAAGGGGTTAGAGGTGTATGTTTGGGGGGAAGGTTAGAGTGTATGTTTGGGGGGGAAGGTTAGAGCCGTATGTTTGGGGGGGAAGGTTAGAGCCGTATGTTGGGGGAAGGTTAGAGGTGTATGTTTGGGGGGGAAGGTTAGAGCCGTAGTCTTGGGGGGGAAGGTTAGAGCCGTATGTTTGGGGGGAAGGTTAGAGCCGTATGTTTGGGGGGGAAAGGTTAGAGTATGGTATGTTTTGGGGGGGAAGGTTAGAGCCGTATGTTTGGGGGGGAAGTTAGAGTTGTATGTATTGGGGGGAAGGTTAGAGCCGTATGTTTGGGGGGGAAGGTTAGAGCCGTATGTTTGGGGGGAAGGTTAGAGGTGTATGTTTGGGGGGGAAGGTTAGAGGTGTATGTTTGGGGGGGAAGTTAGAGCCGTATGTTTGGGGGGGAGGTTAGAACGTATGTTTGGGGGGAAGGTTAGAGCCGTATGTTTGGGGAGGTTAGAGGTGTATGGTTTGGGGGGGGAGGTTTAGAGCCGTATGTTTGAGGGGGAAGGTTAGAGGTGTATGTTTGGGGGGAGGTTAGAGGTGTATGTTTGGGGGGGAAGGTTAGAGCCATATTTTGGGGGGAAGGTTAGAGGTGTATGTTTGGGGGGAGGTTAGAGCCGTATGTTTGGGGGGAAGGTTAGAGGTGTATGTTTTGGGGGGAGGGTTAGAGGTGTATGTTTGGGGAGAAGGTTAGAGCCGTATATTTTGGGGGGAAGGTTAGAGCCGTATGTTTGGGGGAAGGTTAGAGGTGTATGTTTGGGGAGGTTAAGAGCCGTATGTTTGGGGGGGAGGTTAGAGCCGTATGTTTGGGGGGGGAGGTTAGAGCCGTATGTTTGGGGGGGAAGGTTAGAGCCGTATGTTTGGGGGGGAAGGTTAGAGGTGTATGTTTTGGGGGGGGAAGGTTAGAGCCGTATGTTTGGGGGGGAAGGTTAGAGCCGTATGTTTGAGGGGGGGAAGGTTAGAAGGTATGTTTGGGGGAAGGTTAGAGCCGTATGTTTGGGGGAAGGTTAGAGCCGTATGTTTGGGAGGAAGGTTAGAGCCGTATATTTGGGGGGAAGGTTAGAGCCGTATGTTTGGGAGGGAAGGTTAGAGGTGTATTTGGGGGAGGTAGAGGGCGGTATGTTTGGGGGGGAAGGTTAGAGCCGTATGTTGGGGAGGAAGGTTAGAGCCGTATATTGGGGGGGAAGGTTAGAGCCGTATGTTTGGGGGGAGGTTAGAGGTGTATGTTTGGGGGGGGAAGGTTAGAGCCGTATGTTTGGGGGGAAGGTTAGAGCCGTATGTTTGGGGGGAAGGTTAGAGCCGTATGTTTGGGGGGGAAGGTTAGAGCCGTATGTTTGGGGGGAAGGTTAGAGGTTGTATGTTTGGGGGGGAGGTTAGAACCATATGTTTGGCGGGGGAAGGTTAGAGGTGTATGTTTGGGGGGAGAGTTAGAGAGTGTATGTTTGGGGAGGAAGTTAGAGCTGTATGTTTGGGAGGAAGGTTAGAGCCGTATGTTTGGGGGGAAGGTTAGAGCCGTATGTTTGGGGGGGAAGGAATAGGTTAGAGCCGTATGTTTGGGGGGAAGGTTAGAGCCGTATGTTTGGGGGGATGGTTTAGAGCCGTATGTTTGTGGGGGAAGGTTAGAGTGTATGTTTGGGGGGAAGTTTAGAGCCATGTGTTTGGGGCGGGAAGGTTAGAGCCGTATATTTTGGGGGGAAGGTTAGAGTTGTATGTTTGGGGGGAAGGATAGAGCCGATATTTGGGGGGGAAGGTTAGAGCCGTATATTTGGGGGAAGGTTAGAGATGTATGTTTGAGGGAAGGTTTAGGAGCGTATGTTTGGGCTGGAAGGTTTAGAGCGTTGTTTGGGGGGGATGGTTAGAGCCGTATGTTTGGGGGGAAGGTTTGAGTTGTATGTTTTGGGGGGAAGGTTAGAGGTGTATGTTTGGGGGGAAGGTTAGAGCCGTATGTTTGGGGGGGAGGCTAGGGTGATATGTTTAGGGGGGGAAGGTTAGAGCCGTATGTTTGGGGGGAGAGGTTAGAGCCGTATGTTTGGGGGGATGGTTAGAGCCGTATGTTGGGGGGGGAAGGTTAGAACCATATGTTTGGGGGGAAGGTTAGAGGTGTATGTTTGGGGGAAGGTTAGAGCCGTATGTTTGGGGGGGATGGTTAGAGGTGTATGTTTGGGGGTAAGGTTAGAGCCGTATGTTTGGGGGGATGGTTAGAGGTGTATGTTTGGGGGGAAGGTTAGAGTTGTATGTTTGGGGGGGAGGTTAGAACCATATGTTTGGGGGGGAAGGTTAGAGGTGTATGTTTGGGGGGGAAGGTTAGAGCCGTATGTTTGGGGGGGAAGGTTAGAGCCGTATGTTTGGGGGGGAAGGTTAGAGCCGTATGTTTGGGGGGGAAGGTTAGAGGTGTATGTTTGGGGGGGAAGGTTAGAGCCGTATGTTTGGGGGGGAAGGTTAGAGCCGTATGTTTGGGGGGGAAGGTTAGAGGTGTATGTTTGGGGGGAAGGTTAGAGCCGTATGTTTGGGGGGGAAGGTTAGAGTTGTATGTTTGGGGGGGAGGTTAGAACCATATGTTTGGGGGGAAGGTTAGAGGTGTATGTTTGGGGGGAGGTTAGAACCATATGTTTGGGGGGAAGGTTAGAGCCGTATGTTTGGGGGGATGGTTAGAAGCCATATGTTTGGGGGGGAAGGTTAGAGGTGTATGTTTTGGGGGAAGGTTAGAGCCGTATGTTTGGGGGGAAGGTTAGAGTTGTATGTTTGGGGGGAAGGTTAGAGGTGTATGTTTTGGGGGGGAAGGTTAGAGGTGTATGTTTGGGGGGAAGGTTAGAGGTGTATGTTTGGGGGGGAAGGTTAGAGCCGTATGTTTGGGGGGGAAGGTTAGAGCCATATGTTTGGGGGGGAAGGTTAGAGCCGTATGTTTGGGGAGGAAGGTTAGAGCCGTATGTTTGGGGGGGAAGGTTAGAGCCGTATGTTTGGGGGGGGAAGGTTAGAGCCGTATGTTTGGGGGGAAGGTTAGAGCCGTATGTTTGGGGGGGAAGGTTAGAGGTGTATGTTTGGGGGGGAAGGTTAGAGGTGTATGTTTGGGGGGGTAGGTTAGAACCATATGTTTGGGGGGGAAGGTTTGAGCTGTACATTTAGAGAAAAGGCTATAGTATAGTTTGAGGGGGGCAGCGGTACAGATGTACGTTGGGTTGGAGCTATAGGATTGGGGTACAGAGAGGGGACTGTATGGGGGCATTGGGGCAATATAAGAGATGTTTGGTGTGAGGGTTAAATGTGTTTATTGGGGGGAAGCTGTTTGGGGGACACTGTGAGCACCTTCATGCAGTATTTTGGGGTGCACTGGCAGAGCTGGATATAAAGGGGCGTATATTTCCCTGTGTTTGGGGGAGTGTCTCTTTCCCTGTCTCTCACTTCTCCCATATATTCCTGCCCCCTCTCTCCCTGCAGCCTCTCGCTTGCTGCGCTCTCGCTCCCTCCCTCACTCATCTTCCTGCGTTTCTGTCTCCTCATCCGTTTATTTGCCCCACTCTCCCCCTGTGCTCTGGGCTGTCTCCTCTAGGTCTGTCTCATTATGAAGAATAAGTCTCGCCTGAAGTCTGTCTGTCTGTGTGTGGTAGGTGCTCTCTTTCTCTCTATGTGTCTGTGTGTCTCGGTGCCCCCGGCTCCCAGCAGAGATGTGGAGTGAATGTTAAACACTGCGCTCCCCCCGGCTGTCACTTTCTGTGCATGGCACTCACGCTCTGATTGATAACATTGCTCTATGCCAGCACTGTGGGGGCAGCCTGCGTGTCTAGACTGTAAGCTTCTGGGGTTACGGGGGCCTCTCCCACAACTGGAGTAATAATGTATCTGTAACGCACTGGGGGATCCTGCAATATTGTCTGTCAGCTAAATTAATGGGCAATTTACATATATTCATCAGCACTAATTGTATGTTCTTTTACTGTCTCTAAATCTTACAATAACTCCTCCTACTGCTCCATATACCCCTCCCTATAACTCCTCCTATTGCTCCATATACCCCTCCCTATAACTCCTCCTACTGCTCCATATACCCCTCCCTATAACTCCTCCTACTGCTCCATATACCCCTCCCTATAACTCCTCCTACTGCTCCATATACCCCTCCCTATAACTCCTCCTACTGCCTCCATATACCCCTCCCTATAACTCCTCCTACTGCCTCCATATACCCCTCCCTATAACTCCTCCTACTGCTCCATATACCCCTCCCTATAACTCCTCCTACTGCTCCATATACCCCTCCCTATAACTCCTCCTATTGCTCCATATACCCCTCCCTATAACTCCTCCTACTGCTCCATATACCCCTCCCTATAACTCCTCCTACTGCTCCATATACCTCTCCCTATAACTCATCCTACTGCTCCATATACCCCTCCCTATAACTCCTCCTATTGCTCCATATACCCCTCCCTATAACTCCTCCTACTGCTCCATATACCCCTCCCCTATAACTCCTCCTACTGCTCCATATACCCCTCCCTATTAAACTCCTCCTACTGCTCCATATACCCCTCCCTATAACTCCTCCTACTGCTCCATATACCCCTCCCTATAACTCCTCCTACTGCTCCATATACCCCTCCCATAACTCCTCCTACTGCTCCATATACCCCTCCCTATAACTCCTCCTACTGCTCCATATACCCCTCCCTATAACTCCTCCTACTGCTCCATATAACCCTCCCTATAACTCCTCCTACTGCTCCATATAACCCTCCCTATAACTCCTCCTACTGCTCCCATATAACCCTCCCTATAACTCCTCCTACTGCTCCATATACCCCTCCCTATAACTCCTCCTACTGCTCCATATACCCCTCCCTATAACTCCTCCTACTGCTCCATATACCCCCCTCCCATATACGCCTCCCTCCCATAACTCCTCCTACTGCTCCATATACCCCTCCCTATAACTCCTCCTACTGCTCCATATACCCCTCCCTATAACTCCTCCTACTGCCTCCATATACCCCTCCCTATAACTCCTCCTACTGCTCCATATACCCCTCCCTATAACTCCTCCTACTGCTCCATATACCCCTCCCTATAACTCCTCCTACTGCTCCATATACCCCTCCCTATAACTCCTCCTACTGCTCCATATACCCCTCCCTATAACTCCTCCTACTGCTCCATATACCCCTCCCTATAACCTCCTCCCTACTGCTCCATATACCCCTCCCTATAACTCCTCCTACTGCTCCATATACCCCTCCCTATAACTCCTCCTACTGCTCCATATACCCCTCCCTATAACTCCTCCTACTGCTCCATATACCCCTCCCTATAACTCCTCCTACTGCTCCATATACCCCTCCCTATAACTCCTCCTACTGCTCCATATACCCCTCCCTATAACTCCTCCTACTGCTCCATATACCCCTCCCTATAACTCCTCCTACTGCTCCATATACCCTTCCCTATAACTCCTCCTACTGCTCCATATACCCTTCCCTATAACTCCTCCTACTGCTCCATATACCCTTCCCTATAACTCCTCCTACTGCTCCATATACCCTTCCCTATAACTCCTCCTACTGCTCCATATACCCTTCCCTATAACTCCTCCTACTGCCTCCATATACCCTTCCCTATAACTCCTCCTACTGCCTCCATATACCCTTCCCTATAACTCCTCCTACTGCTCCATATACCCCTCCCTATAACTCCTCCTACTGCTCCATATACCCCTCCCTATAACTCCTCCTACTGCTCCATATACCCCTCCCTATAACTCCTCCTACTGCTCCATATACCCCTCCCTATAACTCCTCCTACTGCTCCATATACCCCTCCCTATAACTCCTCCTACTGCTCCATATACCCCTCCCTATAACTCCTCCTACCCCTCCCTATAACTCCTCCTACTGCTCCATATACCCCTCCCTATAACAGACTGTATCATTTTCCCCCACCTTGGCCTCTGTCATCAACCTGTGCCCCTGTCTGGGGTAAGGGCTGTATATTCCCCCGTGCCCCTGTCTGGGGTAAGGGCTGTATATTCCCCCGTGCCCCTTTCTGGGGTAAGGGCTGTATATTCCCCCGTGCCCCTTTCTGGGGTAAGGGCTTTATATCCCCCCCGTGCCCCTGTCTGGGGAAAGGGCTTTATATCCCCCCGTGCCCCTGTCTGGGGTAAGGGCTTTATATCCCCCCCCGTGCCCCTGTCTGGGGTAAGGGCTTTATATCCCCCCCCGTGCCCCTGTCTGGGGTAAGGGCTTTATATCCCCCCCCGTGCCCCTGTCTGGGGTAAGGGCTTTATATCCCCCCATGCCCCTGTCTGGGGTAAGGGCTTTATATCCCCCCCCCGTGCCCCTGTCTGGGGTAAGGGCTTTATATCCCCCCCCCGTGCCCCTGTCTGGGGTAAGGGCTTTATATCCCCCCCGTGCCCCTGTCTGGGGTAAGGGCTTTATATCCCCCCCGTGCCCCTGTCTGGGGTAAGGGCTTTATATCCCCCCATGCCCCTGTCTGGGGTAAGGGCTTTATATCCCCCCCGTGCCCCTGTCTGGGGTAAGGGCTTTACATCCCCCGTGCCCCTGTCTGGGGTAAGTGATGAGAAGTTCAAAGCTCAAAACGCCGAGTCCGTAGCACTGGCATCTTTTCTGGGAAATTTTTCATAGAACCAAGAGAGACCCAATATGGAAAAACCTAAAGCTGGTTCCGTTATCAAAACAGAGCACTGTGGTCATCACAGTCCTATTGCATTGTGGGTCTGGGGACTTACCTGAGCCTCAAAGAGACTGTGTCAGGTTCCGGAGGAGCCTCAGAAAGACTGTGTCAGGTTTTGGAGGAGCCTCAGAAAGACTGTCAGGTTCTGGAGGAGCCTCAGAGAGACTGTGTCAGGTTCTGGAGGAGCCTCAGAAAGACTGTGTCAGGTTCTGGAGGAGCCTCAGAGAGACTGTGTCAGGTTCTGGAGGAGCCTCAGAGAGACCGTGCCAGGTTCTGGAGGTGCCTCAGAGAGACCGTGCCAGGTTCTGGAGGTGCCTCAGAGAGACAGTGTCAGGTTCTGGAGGAGCCTCAGAGAGACCGTGCCAGGTTCTGGAGGTGCCTCAGAGAGACAGTGTCAGGTTCTGGAGGAGCCTCAGAGAGACATTGTCAGGTTCTGGAGGAGCCTCAGAGAGACAGTGTCAGGTTCTGGAGGTGCCTCAGAAAGACTGTGTCAGGTTCTGGAGGAGCCTCAAAGAGACTGTGTCAGGTTCCGGAGGAGCCTCAGAAAGACTGTGTCAGGTTTTGGAGGAGCCTCAGAAAGACTGTCAGGTTCTGGAGGAGCCTCAGAGAGACTGTGTCAGGTTCTGGAGGAGCCTCAGAAAGACTGTGTCAGGTTCTGGAGGAGCCTCAGAGAGACTGTGTCAGGTTCTGGAGGAGCCTCAGAGAGACCGTGCCAGGTTCTGGAGGAGCCTCAGAGAGACCGTGCCAGGTTCTGGAGGAGCCTCAGAGAGACAGTGTCAGGTTCTGGAGGTGCCTCAGAGAGACCGTGCCAGGTTCTGGAGGAGCCTCAGAGAGACCGTGTCAGGTTCTGGAGGAGCCTCAGAGAGACAGTGTCAGGTTCTGGAGGAGCCTCAGAGAGACCGTGTCAGGTTCTGGAGGAGCCTCAGAGAGACTGTGTCAGGTTCTGGAGGAGCCTCAGAGAGACAGTGTCAGGTTCTGGAGGAGCCTCAGAGAGACTGTGTCAGGTTCTGGAGGAGCCTCAGAGAGACCGTGCCAGGTTCTGGAGGAGCCTCAGAGAGACCGTGCCAGGTTCTGGAGGAGCCTCAGAGAGACAGTGTCAGGTTCTGGAGGTGCCTCAGAGAGACCGTGCCAGGTTCTGGAGGAGCCTCAGAGAGACCGTGTCAGGTTCTGGAGGAGCCTCAGAGAGACAGTGTCAGGTTCTGGAGGAGCCTCAGAGAGACCGTGTCAGGTTCTGGAGGAGCCTCAGAGAGACTGTGTCAGGTTCTGGAGGAGCCTCAGAGAGACAGTGTCAGGTTCTGGAGGAGCCTCAGAGAGACAGTGTCAGGTTCTGGAGGAGCCTCAGAGAGACAGTGTCAGGTTCTGGAGGTGCCTCAGAGACTGTGTGATGATGAAGATTATTGGATTGGTGGCTGGAAAATTGAAGTCAGACTGTTGCAAGATGGAGGCAGAACACAACATTTGCCCCATAACTTCTTCATTGGGTCAGATAAAGGTGCCTGTTTTTAACCTGGCCAGCAGCCCCTACTGAGCATGCTCCCTGAGCGTTAATAACGCCTGTCCCATAGCAACTGTTACCGTTGGTACATTTCCCAGCAGCACTACATATCGTGTGCCCTGAGGGCCAGTCAGAGTATGGGCCATTTATGTTCCATGGGAAGAGACAATAGATTGGACAATGATAGTTAATTACTGGTTATTGATTGGCTAATGTTGCTAATTAAAGATGGTGCAATAATAATCTGATTATCAGTTCTATTCAGGCTGTCGGCCTTCTGTTATTGATCGTTATTAACTGGTTGTTAATGGCCCAACATCCGTTATAATCAGAAAAATTAAAGGGGAAGTTAATCTAAATGTACAGTATTTTATAATTAAAGTAAGTAAAAGTTAATAAGTTAAATGACACAGTGAGACTTTGTTTATCAATATCATTCTCCGTTGTTTTGTTTTAGAAATATCGTTATCAGGATGACGACTCTCCGCCCCTTGAGCACAGTCCCGCCCACCTGGCCAATCCCATGAAAGCTCCGGAGCTTGTTCATGTGTCCGAAAAAAACCTCTCCCAGATCGAGAGTGTGCACGGATACGTCTCCCACTCACATATCTCCCCCATGAAGGTAAGTGCCCCCCGTACGGCTGTCTGTGTGCCCCTCTATAGCTGGGGGTGTATAGGTACCCCCATATATCCCATTTATACTATAGGGCAGTTATAGGGTGTGTGTGTGTCAGTGTATAGGGCACAGTCCCCCCATATATCCCATGGGGCAGTTATAGGGTGTGTGTGTGTCAGTGTATAGGGCACAGTCTCCCCATATATCCCATTTATACTATAGGGCAGTTATAGGGTGTGTGTGTCAGTGTATAGGGCACAGTCCCCCCATATATCCCATTTATACTATAGGGCAGTTATAGGGTGTGTGTGTCAGTGTATAGGGCACAGTCCCCCCCATATATCCCATTTATACTATAGGGCAGTTATAGGGTGTGTGTGTCAGTGTATAGGGCACAGTCCCCCCATATATCCCATTTATACTATAGGGCAGTTATAGGGTGTGTGTGTCAGTGTATAGGGCACAGTCCCCCCCATATATCCCATTTATACTATAGGGCAGTTATAGGGTGTGTGTGTGTCAGTGTATAGGGCACAGTCCCCCCATATATATATCCCATTTATACTATAGGGCAGTTATAGGGTGTGTGTCAGTGTATAGGGCACAGCCCCCCCATATATCCCATTTATACTATAGGGCAGTTATAGGGTGTGTGTGTCAGTGTATAGGGCACAGCCCCCCCCATATATCCCATTTATACTATAGGGCAGTTATAGGGTGTGTGTGTGTCAGTGTATAGGGCACAGTCCCCCCATATATCCCATTTATACTATAGGGCAGTTATAGGGTGTGTGTGTCAGTGTATAGGGCACAGCCCCCCCCATATATCCCATTTATACTATAGGGCAGTTATAGGGTGTGTGTGTCAGTGTATAGGGCACAGTCTCCCCATATATCCCATTTATACTATAGGGCAGTTATAGGGTGTGTGTGTCAGTGTATAGGGCACAGCCCCCCCATATATCCCATTTATACTATAGGGCAGTTATAGGGTGTGTGTGTCAGTGTATAGGGCACAGCCCCCCCCATATATCCCATTTATACTATAGGGCAGTTATAGGGTGTGTGTGTCAGTGTATAGGGCACAGTCCCCCCCATATATCCCATTTATACTATAGGGCAGTTATAGGGTGTGTGTGTGTCAGTGTATAGGGCACAGTCCCCCTATATATCCCATTTATACTATAGGGCAGTTATAGGGTGTGTGTGTCAGTGTATAGGGCACAGTCCCCCCCATATATCCCATTTATACTATAGGGCAGTTATAGGGTGTGTGTGTGTCAGTGTATAGGGCACAGTCCCCCCATATATATATCCCATTTATACTATAGGGCAGTTATAGGGTGTGTGTCAGTGTATAGGGCACAGCCCCCCCATATATCCCATTTATACTATAGGGCAGTTATAGGGGGTGTGTCAGTGTATAGGGCACAGCCCCCCCATATATCCCATTTATACTATAGGGCAGTTATAGGGTGTGTGTGTCAGTGTATAGGGCACAGTCCCCCCCATATATCCCATTTATACTATAGGGCAGTTATAGGGTGTGTGTGTCAGTGTATAGGGCACAGTCCCCCCATATATCCCATTTATACTATAGGGCAGTTATAGGGTGTGTGTGTGTCAGTGTATAGGGCACAGTCCCCCCCCATATATCCCATTTATACTATAGGGCAGTTATAGGGTGTGTGTGTGTCAGTGTATAGGGCACAGTCCCCCCCATATATCCCATTTATACTATAGGGCAGTTATAGGGTGTGTGTCAGTGTATAGGGCACAGTCCCCCCCATATATCCCATTTATACTATAGGGCAGTTATAGGGTGTGGTGTGTGTCAGTGTATAGGGCACAGTCCCCCCCATATATCCCATTTATACTATAGGGCAGTTATAGGGTGTGTGTGTCAGTGTATAGGGCACAGTCCCCCCCATATATCCCATTTATACTATAGGGCAGTTATAGGGTGTGTGTCAGTGTATAGGGCACAGTCCCCCCCATATATCCCATTTATACTATAGGGCAGTTATAGGGTGTGTGTGTGTCAGTGTATAGGGCACAGTCTCCCCATATATCCCATTTATACTATAGGGCAGTTATAGGGTGTGTGTGTGTCAGTGTATAGGGCATAGCCCCCCCATATATCCCATTTATACTATAGGGCAGTTATAGGGTGTGTGTGTGTCAGTGTATAGGGCACAGTCTCTCCATATATCCCATTTATACTATAGGGCAGTTATAGGGTGTGTGTGTGTCAGTGTATAGGGCATAGCCCCCCCATATATCCCATTTATACTATAGGGCAGTTATAGGGTGTGTGTGTCAGTGTATAGGGCACAGTCCCCCCATATATCCCAATTATACTATAGGGCAGTTATAGGGTGTGTGTGTGTCAGTGTATAGGGCACAGTCTCTCCATATATCCCATTTATACTATAGGGCAGTTATAGGGTGTGTGTGTCAGTGTATAGGGCACAGTCCCCCCATATATACCATTTATACTATAGGGCAGTTATAGGGTGTGTGTGTGTCAGTGTATAGGGCACAGTCTCTCCATATATCCCATTTATACTATAGGGCAGTTATAGGGTGTGTGTGTCAGTGTATAGGGCACAGCCCCCCCATATATCCCATTTATACTATAGGGCAGTTATAGGGTGTGTGTGTGTCAGTGTATAGGGCACAGTCCCCCCATATATCCCAATTATACTATAGGGCAGTTATAGGGTGTGTGTGTCAGTGTATAGGGCACAGCCCCCCCATATATCCCATTTATACTATAGGGCAGTTATAGGGTGTGTGTGTCAGTGTATAGGGCACAGTCGCCCCATATATCCCATTTATACTATAGGGCAGTTATAGGGTGTGTGTGTGTCAGTGTATAGGGCACAGTCCCCCCATATATCCCAATTATACTATAGGGCAGTTATAGGGTGTGTGTGTCAGTGTATAGGGCACAGCCCCCCCATATATCCCATTTATACTATAGGGCAGTTATAGGGTGTGTGTGTCAGTGTATAGGGCACAGTCCCCCCATATATCCCATTTATACTATAGGGCAGTTATAGGGTGTGTGTGTGTGTCAGTGTATAGGGCACAGTCCCCCCATATATCCCATTTATACTATAGGGCAGTTATAGGGTGTGTGTGTGTGTCAGTGTATAGGGCACAGTCCCCCCATATATCCCAATTATACTATAGGGCAGTTATAGGGTGTGTGTGTCAGTGTATAGGGCACAGTCCCCCCCATATATCCCATTTATACTATAGGGCAGTTATAGGGTGTGTGTGTGTCAGTGTATAGGGCACAGTCCCCCCCATATATCCCATTTATACTATAGGGCAGTTATAGGGTGTGTGTGTGTCAGTGTATAGGGCACAGTCCCCCCCATATATCCCATTTATACTATAGGGCAGTTATAGGGTGTGTGTGTCAGTGTATAGGGCACAGTCCCCCCCATATATCCCATTTATACTATAGGGCAGTTATAGGGTGTGTGTGTGTCAGTGTATAGGGCACAGTCCCCCCCATATATCCCATTTATACTATAGGGCAGTTATAGGGTGTGTGTGTGTCAGTGTATAGGGCACAGTCCCCCCATATATCCCATTTATACTATAGGGCAGTTATAGGGTGTGTGTGTCAGTGTATAGGGCACAGTCTCCCCATATATCCCATTTATACTATAGGGCAGTTATAGGGTGTGTGTGTGTCAGTGTATAGGGCACAGCCCCCCATATATCCCATTTATACTATAGGGCAGTTATAGGGTGTGTGTGTGTCAGTGTATAGGGCACAGCCCCCCCATATATCCCATTTATACTATAGGGCAGTTATAGGGTGTGTGTGTGTGTTAGTGTATAGGGCACAGTCCCCCCATATATCCCATTTATACTATTGGGCAGTTATAGGGTGTGTGTGTCAGTGTATAGGGCACAGTCCCCCCATATATCCCATTTATACTATAGGGCAGTTATAGGGTGTGTGTGTCAGTGTATAGGGCACAGTCCCCCCATATATCCCATTTATACTATAGGGCAGTTATAGGGTGTGTGTGTGTCAGTGTATAGGGCACAGTCCCCCCATATATCCCATTTATACTATAGGGCAGTTATAGGGTGTGTGTGTCAGTGTATAGGGCACAGTCTCCCCATATATCCCATTTATACTATAGGGCAGTTATAGGGTGTGTGTGTGTCAGTGTATAGGGCACAGCCCCCCCATATATCCCATTTATACTATAGGGCAGTTATAGGGTGTGTGTGTGTCAGTGTATAGGGCACAGCCCCCCCATATATCCCATTTATACTATAGGGCAGTTATAGGGTGTGTGTGTGTGTTAGTGTATAGGGCACAGTCCCCCCATATATCCCATTTATACTATTGGGCAGTTATAGGGTGTGTGTGTCAGTGTATAGGGCACAGTCCCCCCATATATCCCATTTATACTATAGGGCAGTTATAGGGTGTGTGTGTCAGTGTATAGGGCACAGCCCCCCCATATATCCCATTTATACTATAGGGCAGTTATAGGGTGTGTGTGTCAGTGTATAGGGCACAGTCCCCCCATATATCCTATTTATACTATAGGGCAGTTATAGGGTGTGTGTGTGTCAGTGTATAGGGCACAGTCCCCCCATATATCCCATTTATACTATAGGGCAGTTATAGGGTGTGTGTGTGTCAGTGTATAGGGCACAGTCCCCCCATATATCCCATTTATACTATAGGGCAGTTATAGGGTGTGTGTGTGTCAGTGTATAGGGCACAGCCCCCCCATATATCCCATTTATACTATAGGGCAGTTATAGGGTGTGTGTGTGTGTCAGTGTATAGGGCACAGCCCCCCCATATATCCCATTTATACTATAGGGCAGTTATAGGGTGTGTGTGTGTGTTAGTGTATAGGGCACAGTCCCCCCATATATCCCATTTATACTATAGGGCAGTTATAGGGTGTGTGTGTCAGTGTATAGGGCACAGTCCCCCCCATATATCCCATTTATACTATAGGGGAGTTATAGGGTGTGTGTGTCAGTGTATAGGGCACAGCCCCCCCATATATCCCATTTATACTATAGGGCAGTTATAGGGTGTGTGTGTCAGTGTATAGGGCACAGCCCCCCCATATATCCCATTTATACTATAGGGCAGTTATAGGGTGTGTGTGTCAGTGTATAGGGCACAGTCCCCCCATATATCCCATTTATACTATAGGGCAGTTATAGGGTGTGTGTTAGTGTATAGGGCACAGTCCCCCCATATATCCCATTTATACTATAGGGCAGTTATAGGGTGTGTGTGTGTCAGTGTATAGGGCACAGCCCCCCCATATATCCCATTTATACTATAGGGCAGTTATAGGGTGTGTGTGTCAGTGTATAGGGCACAGTCCCCCCATATATCCCATTTATACTATAGGGCAGTTATAGGGTGTGTGTGTCAGTGTATAGGGTACAGTCCCCCCATATATCCCATTTATACTATAGGGCAGTTATAGGGTGTGTGTGTGTCAGTGTATAGGGCACAGTCCCCCCATATATCCCATTTATACTATAGGGCAGTTATAGGGTGTGTGTGTGTCAGTGTATAGGGCACAGTCTCCCCATATATCCCATTTATACTATAGGGCAGTTATAGGGTGTGTGTTAGTGTATAGGGCACAGTCCCCCCATATATCCCATTTATACTATAGGGCAGTTATAGGGTGTGTGTGTGTGTCAGTGTATAGGGCACAGTCCCCCCATATATCCCATTTATACTATAGGGCAGTTATAGGGTGTGTGTGTGTGTCAGTGTATAGGGCACAGTCCCCCCCATATATCCCATTTATACTATAGGGCAGTTATAGGGTGTGTGTGTCAGTGTATAGGGCACAGTCCCCCCATATATCCCATTTATACTATAAGGCAGTTATAGGGATTGATGTTATTGGGTATTTATTCCGGCTGAAAAAATCTCCAAAATGTATAATTTTCCCATGATTCCACACCTGATGAAACTATTAATCAACAAAACCCAGTTTGCTAAACATGACGAACGCCCCTAGTTTCATATATATGGCTGGCGGCACTCTTGGTTGCGTTACCCTTATGGGAGCTTGTGTTTCTGCTCCGTTCTGAACAATGATCTCTGTGTAAGTTTATGGTTCTTCTATAACCCGAGGGAGCTAGGCTCAAGGCATTATGGGTTAAAGTCATTTCAGCAGAAGTAGCAGTGAGTAAGGGGATGATGTAGTAAGGGGCTGCTTAGGTTAAATGAATGGTTGGGGTGGTGAGAATAGACTGATGGTTGAGAAGGTGAGGAGGGACTGATGGTTGAGAAGGTGAGGAGGGTCTGATGGTTGAGAAGGTGAGAATAGACTGATGGTTGAGAAGGTGAGAATAGACTGATGGTTGAGAAGGTGAGAATAGACTGATGGTTGAGAAGGTGAGAATAGACTGATGGTTGAGAAGGTGAGAATAGACTGATGGTTGAGAAGGTGAGAATAGACTGATGGTTGAGATGGTGAGAATAGACTGATGGTTGAGAAGGTGAGAATAGACTGATGGTTGAGAAGGTGAGAATAGACTGATGGTTGAGATGGTGAGAATAGACTGATGGTTGAGAAGGTGAGAATAGACTGATGGTTGAGAAGGTGAGAATAGACTGATGGTTGAGGAGGTGAGGAGAGACTGATGGTTGGGTAGAGGAGGAGGGACTGATGGTTAAGAAGGTGAGAGACTGATGGTTGAGAAGGTGAGGAGAGACTGATGGTTGGGGAGATGAGGAGGGAATGATGGTTAAGAAGGTGAGAGACTAATGGTTGAGAAGGTGAGGAGAGACTGGTGGTTGGGGAGGTGAGGAGGGAATGATGGTTGGGGAGAGGTAGTGATGGTTGGGGAGGTGAGGAGAGACTGATGGTTGGGGAGGTGAGGAGGGAATGATGGTTGGGGAGAGGTAGTGATGGTTGGGGAGGTGAGGAGAGACTGATGGTTGGGGAGGTGAGGAGAGACTGATGGTTGGGGAGGTGAGGAGGGAATGATGGTTGGGGAGAGGTAGTGATGGTTGGGGAGGTGAGGAGAGACTGATGGTTGGGGAGGTGAGCAGGGAATGATGGTTGGGGAGAGGTAGTGATGGTTGGGGAGGTGAGGAGAGACTGATGGTTGGGGAGATGAGGAGGGAATGATGGTTAAGAAGGTGAGAGACTAATGGTTGAGAAGGTGAGGAGAGACTGGTGGTTGGGGAGGTGAGGAGGGAATGATGGTTGGGGAGAGGTAGTGATGGTTGGGGAGGTGAGGAGAGACTGATGGTTGGGGAGGTGAGGAGGGAATGATGGTTGGGGAGGTGAGGAGAGACTTATGGTTGGGGAGGTGAGGAGGGAATGATGGTTGGGGAGGTGAGGAGAGACTTATGGTTGGGGAGAGGAGGAGGGACTGATGGTTAAGAAGGTGAGAGACTGATGGTTGAGAAGGTGAGGAGAGACTGATGGTTGGGGAGGTGAGGAGGGACTGATGGTTGGGGAGAGGGAATGATGGGTGGGGAGGTGAGGAGAGACTTGTGGTTGGGGAGGAAAGACTTATGGTTGGGGAGGGGAGGAGAGACTTATGGGGGACTTATGGGGGACTGGGGGTTGGGGAGAGGGACTGGGGGTTGGGGGAGGGACTGGGGGTTGGGGGAGGGACTGTGGGTTGGGGAGAGGGACTGATGGTTGGGGAGAGGGACTGTGGGTTGGGGGGAGGGACTGGGGGTTGGGGGGAGGGACTGGGGGGTTGGGGGGAGGGACTGGGGGTTGGGGAAGGGACTGGGGGTTGGGGGGAGGGACTGACTGATGGGTAAAGCTGGTGTAAATCTGAAAGCAGAACTGATGCTGAGAGAGAAGGAAGCTGTGTAGCTGTGATGGGATTGGTCAAACTGGCAAACATGGTGCAACTCTGCCACCTAGTGGTCCGTCTACAGTTGGCTTTTCTATCAGTCAGTGTGTTTCAAGCAAATCTAGAAGTGTCATTGGTTGCTATGGCTTGGTAATTGTGCATAGATTTGCATAAATGTTAATGAGTGTGCAAAGTCCCATAATGTGGCCTTCGGGCAGGAGATCTGGGAACCCCCCATGTGCTTTAGTCTGACCCCCCCTTGGCATTATAATGCCAAGTCATTAATGCCATTACTGGGTATGGGAACTGCCCCCCTATCTCTCACTCGGGGCAGCACCACGGGGTATAATAGGGATATGGAGAGATGGGTTCCCTATTAATTGCCCCGCGTGTACTGATTGGCCGATCCCTAGCAACTTTGTAATTGGTTCCCATTATTTATGGGTTTTTTATACTTTCTGAATTATTTCCACTTTTCAAATGGGGGTCACTGACCCCGGCAGCCAAACCCTATTGCTCTGTGAGGCTCCAGTTTTATTGTTATTGTTACTTTTTATTCCTTATCTTTCCATTCAGCCCCTCCCCTATTCATATTTCAGTCTGTCATTCAAACCACTGCCTTGTTACTAAGGTAAACAAGACCCTAGCAACCAGATAGCTGCCAAAATCCCAAACTGGAGAGCTGCTGAACAAAAAGCCAAATAACTGACAAACCTTAAAAAATGAAAACCAATTGGAAACTGTCTTTAAAGATAATGATCCAGTTTAGCCCAGAGTGAAACCAGCACCATCTATTGGTCATTATTGCCTACAGGACTGGGGCAAATTCAGTGATGTCTCCTATAAGCACCGTACTGTATGGACCTGACTGGCAGCTGGATCTGAGGAATTCACATGTTGAACTCTCTTGTGGGAATTGGAATGTTTTTGTTGCACACTAGTGGGATACAGATGTTTCCTTAGAGCTCAGGTGGGACAGGGATGGTTCCTCAGGGTTCAGGTTGGACAGGGATGGTTCCTCAGTGCTCAGGTGGGACAGGGATGGTTCCTCAGGGCTCAGGTGGGACAGGGATGGTTCCTCAGTGCTCTGGTGGGACAGGGATGGTTCCTCAGTGCTCAGGTAGGACAGGGATGGTTCCTCAGGGCTCAGGTGAGACAGGGATGGTTCCTCAGGGCTCAGGTAGAACAGGGATGGTTCCTCGGTGCTCTGGTGGGACAGGTATGGTTCCTCAGGGCTCAGGTGTGACAAGGATGGTTCCTCAGGGCTCAGGTGTGACAGGGATGGTTCCTCAGGGCTCAGGTAGGACAGGGATGGTTCCTCAGGGCTCAGGTGTGACAGGGATGGTTCCTCAGGGCTCAGGTGTGACAGGGATGGTTCCTCAGGGCTCAGGTGTGACAGGGATGGTTCCTCAGGGCTCAGGTGTGACAGGGATGGTTCCTCAGGGCTCAGGTGGGACAGGGATGGTTCCTCAGGGCTCAGGTGGGACAGGGATGGTTCCTCAGTGCTCAGGTGGGACAGGGATGGTTCCTCAGGGCTCAGGTGGGACAGGGATGGTTCCTCAGGGCTCAGGTGGGACAAGGATGGTTCCTCAGGGCTCAGGTAGGACAGGGATGGTTCCTCAGGGCTCAGGTGGGACAGGGATGGTTCCTCAGTGCTCAGGTGGGACAGGGATGGTTCCTCAGGGCTCAGGTGGGACAGGGATGGTTCCTCAGTGCTCAGGTGTGACAGAGATGGTTCCTCAGGGCTCAGGTGTGACAGGGATGGTTCCTCAGGGCTCAGGTAGGACAGGGATGGTTCCTCAGTGCTCAGGTGGGACAGGGATGGTTCCTCAGTGCTCAGGTGGGACAGGGATGGTTCCTCAGGGCTCAGGTAGGACAGGGATGGTTCCTCAGTGCTCAGGTGGGACAGGGATGGTTTCTCAGGGCTCAGGTGGGACAGGAATGGTTCCTCAGGGCTCAGGTGGGACAGGGATGGTTCTTCATTGCTCTGGTGGGATAGGAATGGTTCCTCAGTGCTCTGGTGGGACAGAGATTGTTCCATGTTGCTCTGGTGGGACAGGGATGGTTCCTCAGTGCTCAGGTGGGACAGGGATGGTTCCACAGTGCTCTGGTGGGATATGAATGGTTCCTCAGTGCTCTGGTGGGACATGAATGGTTCCTCAGTGCTCTGGTGGGACAGAGATTGTTTCGTGTTGCTCTGGTGGGACAGGGATGGTTCCTCAGTGCTCAGGTGGGACAGGGATGGTTCCTCAGTGCTCTGGTGAGACAGGGATGGTTTCTCAGTGCTCTGGTGGGACATGAATGGTTTCTATGTGCTCTGGTGGGACAGAGATTGCTCCATGTTGCTCTGGTGGGACAGGGATGGTTCCTCAGTGCTCAGGTGGGACAGGGATGGTTCCTCAGTGCTCTGGTGGGACAAATATTGTTTCTTATTGCTCTGGTGGGACAAATATTCTTTCTTATTGCTCTGGTGGGACAAATATTGTTTCTTATTGCTCTGGTGGGACATAGATTGTTCCTAAATGCTGGGGTGGGACATGAATGGTTCCTCAATGCTCTGGTGGGATACAGATTCTTCCTCAATGCTCTGGTGGGACATGAATGGTGCTACAGTGCTCTAGAGGGATACAGATTGTTCCCCAATGCTCTGGGGGGCATTAATGATTCCTTAGTGCACTGGTGCGAGATGGATGGTTCTGCTGTGCTCTGGTTGGATACAGATCTTTTGTTATTGCTCTGCTGGGTCAGGGATAGTTTCTTAATGCTCTTCTGGGACAGGGTTGGTTCCTCGTTGCTCTTGTAGGGGATCAGAGAACCCTTTTCCCTGTTTTTTTTGTCTGCGATTCACCCAGCCCAGTTACGTCTGGAAAAAGAGGAGGACTCAGGTCCATTCCATAGTACTGTTTGGAGCTGTTCATTGCATTGTCCAATCAGAGTGGAGAGTAGGACTGTTACTCTTAAAGGACTGCGTAAGCAAGTTAGGTAGACCCCACGTTTCCCCAGGGCAGGTTGGCTGTTTACAGTAAATACTGATGCAGGTTTACATCTTTATAAAGTCAATCTTCGTTACTGCAAATCTGTGTGGTTTAGTGGAATTGCCCTGAGGTGTACTCCTCATTGGCCACTAGGGGGAGCCACTGACATGTATATGCCAGTTCCCAGTATCTTCCATAAACAAAGCGGTTCAGGGATGCTGGATTGCGACTGGTAACAACTATTGTAAGTGAGTTTGATCCTGTTCTGTGGGAGTGTGCCAAGAAAGGGTTAATGGGACAGGTGGGGCACACATTGTTCCTCAATGCTCTGGTGGGACATGAATGGTTCCTCAATGCTCTGGTGGGACATGAATGGTTCCTCTGTTCTCTGGTGGGACATGAATGGTTCCTCAATGCTCTGGTGGGACATGAATGGTTCTTCAGTGCTCTGGTGGGACATGAATGGTTCCTCTGTGCTCTGGTGGGACATGAATGGTTCCTCAATGCTCTGGTGGGACATGAATGGTTCTTCAGTGCTCTGGTGGGACATGAATGGTTCCTCTGTGCTCTGGTAGGACATGAATGGTTCCTTATTGCTCTGGTGGGACATGAATGGTTCCTTATTGCTCTGGTGGGACATGAATGGTTCCTCATTGCTCTGGTGGGACATGAATGGTTCCTCTGTGCTCTGGTGGGACATGAATGGTTCCTCAATGCTCTGGTGGGACATGAATGGTTCTTCAGTGCTCTGGTGGGACATGAATGGTTCCTCTGTGCTCTGGTGGGACATGAATGGTTCCTCAATGCTCTGGTGGGACATGAATGGTTCTTCAGTGCTCTGGTGGGACATGAATGGTTCCTCTGTGCTCTGGTAGGACATGAATGGTTCCTTATTGCTCTGGTGGGACATGAATGGTTCCTTATTGCTCTGGTGGGACATGAATGGTTCCTCATTGCTCTGGTGGGACATGAATGGTTCCTCTGTGCTCTGGTGGGACATGAATGGTTCCTCTGTGCTCTGGTGGGACATGAATGCTTCCTCAATGCTCTGGTGGGACATGAATGGTTCCTCTGTGCTCTGGTGGGACATGAATGGTTCCTTATTGCTCTGGTGGGACATGAATGGTTCCTCTGTGCTCTGGATGGACATGAATGGTTCTTCAGTGCTCTGGTGGGACATGAATGGTTCCTCTGTGCTCTGGTGGGACATGAATGGTTCCTCATTGCTCTGGTGGGACATGAATGGTTCCTCTGTGCTCTGGTGGGACATGAATGGTTCCTCTGTGCTCTGGTGGGACATGAATGGTTCCTCTGTGCTCTGGTGGGACATGAATGCTTCCTCAATGCTCTGGTGGGACATGAATGCTTCCTCAATGCTCTGGTGGGACATGAATGGTTCCTCTGTGCTCTGGTGGGACATGAATGGTTCCTCTGTGCTCTGGTGGGACATGAATGGTTCCTCTGTGCTCTGGTGGGACATGAATGGTTCCTCTGTGCTCTGGTGGGACATGAATGCTTCCTCAATGCTCTGGTGGGACATGAATGGTTCCTCAGTGCTCTGGTGGGACATGAATGGTTCCTCTGTGCTCTGGTGGGACATGAATGGTACCTCAGTGCTCTGGTGGGACATGAATGGTTCCTCTGTGCTCTGGTGGGACATGAATGCTTCCTCAATGCTCTGGTGGGACATGAATGCTTCCTCATTGCTCTGGTGGGACATGAATGGTTCCTCAGTGCTCTGGTTGGACATGAATGGTTCCTCAATGCTCTGGTGGGACATGAATGGTTCCTCAGTGCTCTGGTGAGACATGAATGGTTCCTCATTGCTCTATTGGGACATGAATGGTTCCTCAGTGCTCTATTGGGACATGAATGGTTTCTCTGTGCTCTATTGGGACATGAATGGTTTCTCTGTGCTCTGGTGGGACATGAATGGTTCCTCATTGCTCTGGTGGGACATGAATGGTTCTTCAGTGCTCTGGTGGGACATGAATGGTTCCTCTGTTCTCTGGTGGGACATGAATGCTTTCTCAGTACTCTGGTGGGACATGAATGGTTCCTCATTGCTCTGGTGGGACATGAATGGTTCTTCAGTGCTCTGGTAGGACATGAATGGTTCCTCTGTGCTCTGGTGGGACATGAATGGTTCCTCAGTACTCTGGTGGGACATGAATGGTTCCTCAATGCTCTGGTGGGACATGAATGGTTCCTCAGTGCTCTGGTGGGACATGAATGGTTCCTCATTGCTCTGGTGGGACATGAATGGTTCCTCAGTGCTCTGGTGGGACATGAATGGTTCCTCAGTGCTCTGGTGGACATGAATGGTTCCTCAGTGCTCTGGTGAGACATGAATGGTTTCTCAGTGCTCTGGTGAGACATGAATGGTTCCTCAGTGCTCTGGTGAGACATGAATGGTTCCTCAGTGCTCTGGTGGACATGAATGGTTTCTCAGTGCTCTGGTGGACATGAATGGTTTCTCAGTGCTCTGGTGAGACATGAATGGTTTCTCAGTGCTCTGGTGAGACATGAATGGTTTCTCAGTGCTCTGGTGGGACATGAATGGTTCCTCAGTGCTCTATTGGGACATGAATGCTTCCTCTTTGCTCTATTGGGACATGAATGGTTCCTCAGTGCTCTATTGGGACATGAATGGTTCCTCAGTGCTCTATTGGGACATGAATGGTTCCTCATTGCTCTATTGGGACATGAATGGTTCCTCATTGCTCTGGTGGGACATGAACAGTTCCTCAGTGCTCTATTGGGACATGAATGGTTCCTCATTGCTCTGGTGGGACATGAATGGTTCCTCAGTGCTCTATTGGGACATGAATAGTTCCTCACTGCTCTATTGGGACATGAATGGTTCCTCATTGCTCTGGTGGGACATGAATGGTTCCGCAGATTGTTTTTCAATTCTCTGGTGGGACATGAATGGTTTCTCTGTGCTCTGGTGGGACAGAGATTGTTCCATGTTGCTCTGGTGGGACAGGGATGGTTCCTCAGTGCTCAAGTGGGACAGGGATGGTTCCTCAGTGCTCTGGTGGGACAAATATTGTTTCCTGTTGCTCTGGTGGGACAAATATTGTTTCTTATTGCTCTGGTGGGACATAGATTGTTCCTAAATGCTGGGGTGGGACATGAATGGTTCCTCAATGCTCTGGTGGGATACAGATTCTTCCTCAATGCTCTGGTGGGACATGAATGGTGCTACAGTGCTCTAGAGGGATACAGATTGTTCCCCAATGCTCTGGGGGGCATTAATGGTTCCTTAGTGCACTGGTGCGAGATGGATGGTTCTGCTGTGCTCTGGTTGGATACAGATCTTTTGTTATTGCTCTGCTGGGTCAGGGATAGTTTCTAAATGCTCTTCTGGCACAGGGTTGGTTCCTCGTTGCTCTTGTAGGGGATCAGAGAACCCTTTTCCCTGTTTTTTTTGTCTGCGATTCACCCAGCCCAGTTACGTCTGGAAAAAGAGGAGGACTCAGGTCCATTCCATAGTACTGTTTGGAGCTGCTCATTGCATTGTCCAATCAGAGTGGAGAGTAGGACTGTTACTCTTAAAGGACTGCGTAAGCAAGTTAGGTAGACCCCACGTTTCCCCAGGGCAGGTTGGCTGTTTACAGTAAATACTGATGCAGGTTTTCATCTATTCATTTATAAAGTCAATCTTCGTTACTGCAAATCTGTGTGGTTTAGTGGAATTGCCCTGAGGTGTACTCCTCATTGGCCACTAGGGGGAGCCACTGACATGTATATGCCAGTTCCCAGTATCTTCCATAAACAAAGCGGTTCAGGGATGCTGGATTGCAACTGGTAACAACTATTGTAAGTGAGTTTGATCCTGTTCTGTGGGAGTGTGCCAAGAAAGGGTTAATGGGACAGGTGGGGCACACATTGTTCCTCAATGCTCTGGTGGGGCATGAATGGTTCCTCAATGCTCTGGTGGGACATGAATGGTTCCTCAATGCTCTGGTGGGACATGAATGGTTCCTCTGTGCTCTGGTGGGACATGAATGGTTCCTCAATGCTCTGGTGGGACATGAATGGTTCCGCAGATTGTTTCTCAATTCTCTGGTGGGACATGAATGGTTCTTCAGTGCTCCGAGTCCGCAGATTGTTTCTCAATGCTCTGGTGGGACATGAATGGTTCCGCAGTGCTCTGGTGGGATATGAATGGTTCCTCATTGCTCTGGTGGGACATGAATAGTTCCTTATTGCTCTGGTGGGACATGAATGGTTCCTTATTGCTCTGGTGGGACATGAATGGTTCCTCAGTGCTCTGGTGGGACATGAATGGTTCCTCAGTGCTCTGGTGGGACATGAATGGTTCCGCAGATTGTTTCTCAATTCTCTGGTGGGACATGAATGGTTCCTCAGTGCTCTGGTGAGACATGAATGGTTCCTCATTGCTCTGGTGGGACATGAATGGTTCCTCAATGCTCTGGTAGGATATGATTGGTTCCTCAATGCTCTGGTAGGATATGAATGGTTCCTCATTGCTCTGGTGGGAGATGAATAGTTCCTTATTGCTCTGGTGGGACATGAATGGTTCCTTATTGCTCTGGCGGGACATGAATGGTTCCTCAGTGCTCTGGTGGGACATGAATGGTTCCGCAGATTTTTTCTCAATTCTCTGGTGGGACATGAATGGTTCCGCAGTGCTCCGATTCCGCAGATTGTTTCTCAATTCTCTGGTGGGACATGAATGGTTCCGCAGTGCTCCGATTCCGCAGATTGTTTCTCAATTCTCTGGTGGGACATGAATAGTTCCGCAGTGCTCCGATTCCGCAGATTGTTTCTCAATTCTCTGGTGGGACATGAATGGTTCCGCAGTGCTCCGATTCCGCAGATTGTTTCTCAATTCTCTGGTGGGACATGAATGGTTCCGCAGTGCTCCGATTCCGCAGATTGTTTCTCAATTCTCTGGTGGGACATGAATGGTTCCGCAGTGCTCCGATTCCGCAGATTGTTTCTCAATGCTCTGGTGGGACATGAATGGTTCCTCAGTGCTCTGGTGGGACATGAATGGTTCCTTATAGCTCTGGTGGGACATGAATGGTTCCTCATTGCTCTGGTGGGACATGAATAGTTCCTTATTGCTCTGGTGGGACATGAATGGTTCCTTATTCCTCTGGTGGGACATGAATGTTTCCTCATTGCTCTGGTGGGACATGAATGGTTCCTCATTGCTCTGGTGGGACATGAATAGTTCCTCATTACTCTGGTGGGACATAAATGGTTCCTTATTCCTCTGGTGGGACATGAATGGTTCCTTATTCCTCTGGTGGGACATGAATGGTTCCTCATTGCTCTGGTGGGACATGAATGTTTCCTCATTGCTCTGGTGGGACATGAATGGTTCCTTATTCCTCTGGTGGGACATGAATGGTTCCTCATTGCTCTGGTGGGACATGAATGTTTCCTCATTGCTCTGGTGGGACATGAATGGTTCCTCAGTGCTCTGGTGGGACATGAATGTTTCCTCATTGCTCTGGTGGGACATGAATGTTTCCTCATTGCTCTGGTGGGACATGAATGGTTCCTCAGTTCTCTGGTGGGATATGAATGGTTCCTCAGTGCTCTGGTGGGACATGAATAGTTCCCTATTGCTCTGGTGGGACATGAATGGTTCCTTATTCCTCTGGTGGGACATGAATGTTTCCTCATTGCTCTGGTGGGACATGAATGGTTCCTTATTGCTCTGGTGGGACATGAATGTTTCCTCAGTACTCTGGTGGGACATGAATGTTTCCTCATTGCTCTGGTGGGACATGAATGGTTCCTCAGTGCTCTGGTGGGACATGAATGGTTCCTCATTGCTCTGGTGAGACATGAATGGTTCCTCATTGCTCTGGTGAGACATGAAAGGTTCCTTATTGCTCTGGTGAGACATGAATGGTTCCTCATTGCTCTGGTGGGACATGAATGGTTCCTTATTGCTCTGGTGAGACATGAATGGTTCCTCATTGCTCTGGTGAGACATGAATGGTTCCTTATTGCTCTGGATAGACATGAATGGTTCCTCAGTGCCTCTGGTGGGATATGAATGGTTCCTTATTGCTCTGGATAGACATGAATGGTTCCTCATTGCCCTGGTGAGACATGAATGGTTCCTTATTGCTCTGGTGGGACATGAATAGTTCCGCAGATTGTTTCTCAATGCTCTGGTGGGAAAAGGATGACTTTGCAATGCTTTGGTGGATGAAGTTGTTTCTGTAGTGCATTGGTGGGACCTGAACTAGTGTTTCATGGTCTGGTGGCAGTTTTCTGATGGAATAGGGAAAGTTCTGTAGCACACTACTGAGACAGGGATTATTCCCCAGTGATTTGGTGGGACGAGGTTGGTTCACCTGTTTAAGTTGGCAAATAAAGCTTCTATAAACCCCTACCACATGTACCCACCTGAAATAATATGGGGGTATTCCTTTGCCAACAGCATTCCCCTTGTCTGCCATGTTTTTTTTCTTGGAAAGTTGCTTGTGACAGTCAGTTGGCAGTACATTAGCCACACTGGTGCCCACACTGGTGCCAGGGACATCGGTGACTCCAAGTCTAAATACAGATTGACTAAGCCCCTTTTTACTGGTGCCAGTTACCAGCAACCCCCCCAGGCAGGAGGAAACTCTTGGGTCTCAGTAGCATAAATATCAGCTTCCTGCCCAGTTTTCTTTCTGTGACTCCAACACCTGGGTTTTGACCAAAGAGCTTGCATTCACTGGCTGCCATAATAGTAATCACCATTGTTATGCCAGGATATGTTTATTATATGGAATATAAAGTGCAGTCAGATTGGAGGTGTCCATGGCTCAGACAGAAGCAGTAACACTGCCTGGTTGTTATGATCCCTTAACCATAGCAACCAGTACAATGAATATTTTAAAGGCTAACTAAAGCCCTGAAAACATCCTTCCTGCATATTGCTTTGTTAACCCCCTTACCCACTAGGGGGTATTTACACATGGTGTTCTTTGATTGCCCCTGTGTAGGATCTACATCCCCGGTGGGACTGCCTTCAAACTATACCCCCCACCTCCCAGGAAAGCCCCTTCCTGCAGGTATGTTCCTCCATTTACTCACTAGGGGGCGCTCACATGGTACTTACCTTCCCCTGCTGAATATGCTGTTATTGGACCTCTGTTCTGTGAGTTCTGGGTTAGTGGATGTCTCGGTACGGAGCCGGCCAGAGCTTACTTTGTACCCCAAAAATCCATGGCAGTATATAGACAAGTGCAGAAAATTGTGCTGCAGAGGGAGGCCTGGGAGAAAAGGGGTTAATTTTCCCTGCCAGCCAGGTAATGAGGTAGCAACTTACACTGCACTGTCTGTGTCTTTGGGGGTCTGGAGGTGCATGCAGTGGTACCCCCCCCAGTGCAACTACCTGACATCCCTACACCTCCCTCCCACCCATCTAGCCAATAGCGGCACAGCATTCCTATAAAGCTGAGCTGAGGGGCAGGGGGAGGGGGAGCTGAGGGGCAGGGGGGCTGAGGGGCAGGGGAGGCTGAGGGGCAGGAGGCTGAGGGGCAGGAGGCTGAGGGGCAGGGGAGGCTGAGGGGCAGGAGGCTGAGGGGCAGGAGGCTGAGGGGCAGGGGGGCTGAGGGGCAGGGGGGCTGAGGGGCAGGGGGGCTGAGGGGCAGGGAGGCTGAGGGGCAGGGGGAGCTGAGGGGCAGGGGGGCTGAGGGGCAGGGGAGGCTGAGGGGCAGGAGGCTGAGGGGCAGGGGAGGCTGAGGGGCAGGGGGAGCTGAGGGGCAGGGGGAGCTGAGGGGCAGGGGGAGCTGAGGGGCAGGGGGGCTGAGGGGCAGGGGAGGCTGAGGGGCAGGGGAGGCTGAGGGGCAGGGGAGGCTGAGGGGCAGGGGGAGCTGAGGGGCAGGGGGAGCTGAGGGGCAGGGGGCTGAGGGGCAGGAGGCTGAGGGGCAGGGGGAGCTGAGGGGCAGGGGGAGCTGAGGGGCAGGGGGGCTGAGGGGCAGGGGAGGCTGAGGGGCAGGGGGGCTGAGGGGCAGGAGGCTGAGGGACAGGGGGGCTGAGGGGCAGGGAGGCTGAGGGGCAGGGGAGGCTGAGGGGCATGGGGGCTGAGGGGCAGGGGGGCTGAGGGGCAGGGAGGCTGAGGGGCAGGGGGGGCTGAGGGGCACTTTGCTGTTCTGGAACTCTCTGTGAGGCACTTCACCTTATTCTGCTCCCTCAGCCTCACATCCCCCTCCCCTTTTTTCCAACAAAACAATCCTGCCCCCCCCCATCCCTTCCCACTCACCATTCTACCAAATTCCCTCTGTCCCCTCCTCCTTCTCTCCCCCCTCCGTCCCTCCTCCAGGTCTGCTCTCCCCCATCCCCTTCTCTCCATCTCCCCTGTCTGTCCCCTCACTGCTGCTGCTCTTCCTCTCCTCCTCCTCCCCCCCCCCGCAGTGTGTGAGTGACAGGAGAGATCCCCCCAGTACCCCCATTGGGCAGTGACACTGAGGGGCTCCCCTGTATGCGCTGTAGGACGGGGGGAGAGCAGCAGTCACATTGCTGACAAGGAGAGGGAGCTGCATCCCTGCCAGGGAGAGACTCAGCCGCAGCCTTCATCTTCCTCTCCCTCCGCCGCCTCAGCTGTCTCTCCCTCTCTGTCTCCCTCTGTCTCCCTCTGTCTCTCTGGAGAGGGGGGAGCGATGTTTGTATCTGTCTGGTACGCTAAGAAAATGGGGAGACGCTTTATCAGCAACGTCAGGAAGGCAAAGAAACAGAGGGAGCCGGTGAGTGTGTGCTCTGGGGGCAACTCAGGGGGTGTGTGCCCTTAGTATTGTGCCCAGTGGGTGCCCAGGGGTGTGTGCCCTTAGTATTGTGCCCAGTGGGTGCCCAGGGGTGTGTGCCCTTAGTAATGTGCCCAGTGGGTGCCCTTAGTAATGTGCCCAGTGGGTGCCCTTAGTAATGTGCCCAGTGGGTGCCCTTAGTAATGTGCCCAGTGGGTGCCCTTAGTATTGTGCCCAGTGGGTGCCCTTAGTAATGTGCCCAGTGGGTGCCCTTAGTAATGTGCCCAGTGGGTGCCCTTAGTAATGTGCCCAGTGGGTGCCCTTAGTATTGTGCCCAGTGGGTGCCCTTAGTAATGTGCCCAGTGGGTGCCCTTAGTAATGTGCCCAGTGGGTGCCCTTAGTATTGTGCCCAGTGTGTGCCCTTAGTATTGTGCCCAGTGTGTGCCCGGGGGTGTGTGCCCTTAGTATTGTGGCCAGTGTGTGCCCTTAGTAATGTGCCCAGTGGGTGCCCTTAGTAATGTGCCCAGTGGGTGCCCTTAGTATTGTGCCCAGTGGGTGCCCTTAGTAATGTGCCCAGTGGGTGCCCTTAGTAATGTGCCCAGTGGGTGCCCCTAGTATTGTGCCCAGTGTGTGCCCTTAGTATTGTGCCCAGTGGGTACCCCTAGTATTGTGCCCAGTGGGTGCCCTTAGTATTGTGCCCAGTGGGTGCCCTTAGTATTGTGCCCAGTGTGTGCCCGGTGGTGTGTGCCCTTAGTATTGTGCCCAGTGTGTGCCTTTAGTATTGTGCCCAGTGGGTACCCCTAGTATTGTGCCCAGTGGGTACCCTTAGTATTGTGCCCAGTGGGTTCCCCTTAGTATTGTGCCCAGTGGGTGCCCAGGGAGAGTGTGCCCTTAGTATTGTGCCCAGTGAGTGTGTGCCCTTAGTATTGTGCCCAGTGGGTGCCCAGGGAGTGTGTACCCTTAGTATTGTGCCCAGTGGGTGCCCTTAGTATTGTGCCCAGTGGGTGCCCTTAGTATTGTGCCCAGTGTGTGCCCAGGGGTGTGTGCCCAGTGTGTGCCCAGGGGTGTGTGCCCAGTGTGTGCCCAGGGGTGTGTGCCAGACTGTGTGTGCCAGTGAGTGTGTATGGGAATCACAGTTGTGTATGTGAGTGTAACAGTTACTAGGGGGTGTGTGCAGTGTGTAAAGCAATTATTTGCACTATTTTGTGAGTTGGTGAGTGTAGGAATCAGTGAGTATTGAGTGTGAGAGTGTATTGGTAACTGGTTAGTGTGCGCCTGTGACTTTATGGGATGGGGGTCAGTACATTTGTACCTGTGTGTGTGTGTGAGTGTGTGTGCTGCTGAGTGTGAGTTTGTGCCACAGTAGGGCTGGCATGGTGCCCAGGCGAGGGTTAACACAAGATGCTGTTTCTGGAAAAATACTGCGTCTGTTCCGGAGTGCGACACAAACTGATTGTGCAAAGAATTGGTCTGTGAGTGTGCGAGTGAGTGAGTGTGTAAGTGAGTGAGTGTGTAAGTGAGTCTGTGAGTGTGTAAGTGAGTGAGTGTGTAAGTGAGTGAGTGTGTGTGTGAGTGTGTGTGTGAGTGAGTCTGTGAGTGTGAGTGAGTGAGTGTGTAAGTGAGTGAGTGAGTGTGTGTGTGAGTGAGTGAGTCTGTGAGTGCAGTATTGGTATATACTCAGATGGGGGGTATATAGAGTGCAGTATTGGTATATACTCAGATGGGGGGGTATATAGAGTGCAGTATTGGTATATACTCAGATGGGGGGGGTATATAGAGTGCAGTATTGGTATATACTCAGATGGGGGGGTATATACAGTGCAGTATTGGTATATACTCAGATGGGGGGGGTATATAGAGTGCAGTATTGGTATATACTCAGATGGGGGGGTATATAGAGTGCAGTATTGGTATATACTCAGATGGGGGGGTATATAGAGTGCAGTATTGGTATATACTCAGATGGGGGGTATATAGAGTGCAGTATTGGTATATACTCAGATGGGGGGGGTATATAGAGTGCAGTATTGGTATATACTCAGATGGGGGGGTATATAGAGTGCAGTATTGGTATATACTCAGATGGGGAGGTATATAGAGTGCAGTATTGGTATATACTCAGATGGGGAGGTATATAGAGTGCAGTATTGGTATATACTCAGATGGGGGGTATATAGAGTGCAGTATTGGTATATACTCAGATGGGGGGTATATAGAGTGCAGTATTGGTATATACTCAGATGGGGGGGTATAGAGTGCAGTATTGGTATATACTCAGATGGGGGGGTATATAGAGTGCAGTATTGGTATATACTCAGATGGGGGGGTATAGAGTGCAGTATTGTTATATACTCAGATGGGGGGGTATATAGAGTGCAGTATTGGTATATACTCAGATGGGGGGGTATATAGAGTGCAGTATTGGTGTATACTCAGATGGGGGGTATATAGAGTGCAGTATTGGTATATACTCAGATGGGGGGGTATATAGAGTGCAGTACTGGTATATACTCAGATGGGGGGGTATATAGAGTGCAGTATTGGTATATACTTAGATGGGGGGGTATATAGAGTGCAGTACTGGGATATGATATACAATATAAAATACTGGGAGGGGCTGGGATATAATTCTATGGAGTGAGTGCTGATTGGCCAGGGAAGCGTCTCTGTATGAATGTTTATTTACGGGGCCCCATCGCCTCCCACGCGGCAACCTCCCGGCAACCGTGTCTGTGGGGCGAGAGCTGCGCAGGGAGAAGCCGTGACGCATCCGGGGGGTTCCATGTTGCACAGTGGCCTCATCCATCTCTCTATTCTGGGGGGGGGGGGGAGGCAGATACATAGCAGCACTCTAGGGGGCACCCAGGCAGGGGGAGTTGGGAGATCCCAGTCTGTCTTGGGGGGCACAGGAACCCCACTCAGTAACCCCCCCAGTAACCCCCCCATTCACTTTCCGACTCAGCCTTGGTACATTCAGTGCTACACTGGGAGGCATGTATTATATATCATTAGCTTTGTATGGCGGCACTGAGGTTGCACTGTGCATTATGGGTATTGATGGCTGTACTGGGAGATACTGTGAGTGGCCCTGCTTGGCCACATGTACATACGGGGCAGGGAATCTCTCTATTCATTCCCTGATGGGATTTTACAAAGCATATTGATCAATAGGGAAAGTTGGAGTTGCCATAGGAATAAACAGAAAGTGGGTGAATTCTTATTCTATGATTTCGCACTTTCATGAATATGCCCCATATATATACGTATGTACATGTGGCCCCCCACTACTTACCCCCGGGGCCCCTGTGTCTTGTGTTTATCCTTTCTGGGGGCACAGACAGGCAGTGGCCCTAATTACCCTCAGGTTGTTGTGCCCTGATATTAATATCATTGGATAAACGTTCCTACATGTATGGGCTATAATGGGCTGGAATGGTCATATTATATATACTGTATATCTGCAGCTGTATATGTCACACTCACTGTATATATATATATATATAGCCATGTGCATACAGTATATACCTGCTTATACTATCAGATTGGTGATACTGACAGATACAGATACTGACAGATACTGACAGATACAGAGAGATACAGATACTGACAGATACAGAGAGATACAGATACTGACAGATACACATACTGACAGATACAGATACTGACAGATACTGACAGATACAGATACTGACAGATACAGACAGAAACAGATATTGACAGAAACAGATATTGACAGATACAAACAGATACAATACTGACAGATACAATACTGACAGATACAGAGAGATACAGATACAGAGAGATACAGATACTGACAGATACAGAGAGATACAGATACTGACAGACACACATACTGACAGATACAGAGACAGATAAAGATACTGACAGATACAGATACTCACAGATACAGATACTGACAGATACAGAGAGAAATAGATATTGACAGAAAGATACAGATACTGACAGATACAGATATTGACTTCTACAGATACTGACAGATACAGATACTGACAGATACAGATACAGACAGATACAGATACAGACAGATACAGATACTGACAGATACAGATACTGACAGATACAGATACTGACAGATACAGATACTGACAGATACAGATACGGACAGATACAGATACTGAGAGATACAGATACTGACAGATACAGATACTGACAGATACAGATACTGACAGACACACATACTGACAGATACAGAGACAGATAAAGATACTGACAGATACAGATACTGACAGATACAGATACTGACAGATACAGATACTGACAGATACAGATACAGAGAGAAATAGATATTGACAGACAGATACAGATACTGACAGATACAGAGAGATACAGATACTGAGAGATACAGATACTGACAGACACACATACTGACAGATACAGAGACAGATAAAGATACTGACAGATACTGACAGATACAGATACTGACAGATACAGATACAGATACTGACAGATACAGATATTGACATATACAGATACTGACAGATACAGATACTGACAGATACAGACAGAAACAGATATTGACAGACAGATACAGATATTGACAAACAGATACAGATACTGACAGATACAGAGAGATACAGATACTGACAGACACACATACTGACAGATACAGGGACAGATAAAGATACTGACAGATACAGATACTGACAGACACACATACTGACAGATACAGAGAGATACAGATACTGACAGACACACATACTGACAGATACAGAGACAGATACAGATACTGACAGATACAGATACTGACAGATACAGATACTGACAGATACAGATACTGACAGATACAGATACTGACATATACAGATACTGACAGATACAGATACTGACAGATACAGATACTGACAGATACAGATACTGACAGATACAGATACTGACAGATACAGATACTGACAGATACAGATACGGGCAGATACAGATATGGACAGATACAGATACGGACAGATACAGATACTGACAGATACAGATACTGACAGATACAGAGAGATACAGATACAGATACTGACAGATACTATCAGATACAGATACTATCAGATACAGATACTGACAGATACAGATACGGACAGATACAGATACTGACAGATACAGATATTGACATATACAGATACTGACAGATACAGATACTGACAGATACAGATACTGACAGATACAGAGAGATACAGATAATGACAGATACAGAGAGAAATAGATATTGACAGACAGATACTGACAGATACAGAGAGATACAGATACTATCAGATACAGATACTGACAGATACAGATACTGACAGATACAGATACTGACAGATACAGATACTGACAGATACAGATACTGACAGATACAGATATTGACATATACAGATACTGACAGATACAGATACTGACAGATACAGAGAGATACAGATACTGACAGATACAGGTACTGACAGATACAGAGAGATACAGATACTGACAGATACAGATACTGACAGATACAGATACTGACAGATACAGATACTGACAGATACAGATACGGACAGATACTGACAGATACAGATACTGACAGATACAGATACTGACAGATACAGACAGATACAGATACTGACAGATACAGACAGAAACAGATATTGACAGACAGATACAGATACTGACAGATACAGATATTGACATATACAGATACTGACATATACAGATACTGACAGATACAGATACGGACAGATACAGATACTGACAGATACAGACAGAAACAGATATTGACAGACAGATACAGATACTGACAGATACAGATACTGACAGATACAGATACTGACATATACAGATACTGACAGATACAGATACGGACAGATACAGATACTGACAGATACAGATACTGACAGATACAGACAGATACAGATACTGACAGATACAGACAGAACCAGATATTGACAGACAGATACAGATACTGACAGATACAGATATTGACATATACAGATACTGACATATACAGATACTGACAGATACAGATACGGACAGATACAGATACTGACAGATACAGATACTGACAGATACAGACAGATACAGATACTGACAGATACAGACAGAACCAGATATTGACAGACAGATACAGATACTGACAGATACAGATATTGACATATACAGATACTGACATATACAGATACTGACATATACAGATACGGACAGATACAGATACGGACAGATACAGATACTGACAGAAACAGATATTGACAGACAGATACAGATACTGACAGATACAGATACGGACAGATACAGATACTGACAGATACAGATACTGACAGATACAGATACTGACAGATACAGATACTGACAGAAACAGATATTGACAGACAGATACAGATACTGACAGATACAGATATTGACATATACAGATACTGACAGATACAGATACGGACAGATACAGATACGGACAGATACAGATACGGACAGATACTGACAGATACAGATACAGATACTGACAGATACAGATACTGACAGATACAGATACTGACAGATACAGACAGATACAGATACAGACAGAAACAGATATTGACAGACAGATACAGATACTGACAGATACAGATACTGACAGATACAGAGAGATACAGATACTGACAGATACAGATACTGACAGATACAGAGAGATACAGATACTGACAGAAACAGATATTGACAGACAGATACAGATACTGACAGATACAGATACTGACAGATACAGATACTGACAGATACAGATACGGACAGATACTGACAGATACAGATACTGACAGATACAGATACTGACAGATACAGATACTGACAGATACAGATACTGACAGATACAGATACTGACAGATACAGATACTGACAGATACAGACAGATACAGATACAGACAGAAACAGATATTGACAGACAGATACAGATACTGACAGATACAGATACAGATACTGACAGATACTGACAGATACAGATACAGAGAGATACAGATACTGACAGACACACATACTGACAGATACAGATACTGACAGATACAGATACTGGCATATACAGATACTGACAGATACTGACAGATACAGATACTGACAGATACAGATACTGGCATATACAGATATTGACAGATACAGATACTGGCATATACAGATACTGACAGATACAGATACTGGCATATACAGATATTGACAGATACAGAGAAAAATAGATATTGACAGACAGATACAGATACTGACAGATACAGATACTGACAGATACAGAGAGATACAGATACAGAGAGATACAGATACTGACAGATACAGATACTGACAGATAGAGACAATCTGCGGATGCAGAGAGAGAGAGACAATACAGGAGACCCCACGCTGCTGCCTGTAGCGGTCTCACAATAGACATGAGGACTGTGTGTAAGCGCATGAGGCCGATGCTGATTTGTCTGTTCCAGTCCCACTGCTCCCTGTCCCAGCCTGTGCGGGGGCGGCGGGGGCTGCGGCAGTGTGTGTGTCCCTGCGCCCGGATAGTAACTGTGTGTGCAGGAACTGGGGGGGGGGGGACAGCCGCTGCACTGACACAGCTCTGTGTGTGGGGATGGGGGGCTCTGTATGGGGGGCACAGTAACACCCTGTCTCTCTGTTTGTCTCTAGGCCAGTTCCCCCCCTGTGATTGTAAATACAGACACACTGGAAGCACCGGCATATGTGAGTAATGATACATGTACTCTGTCTGCCCCTCCCCCTGTCAGTCTGCTCCTCCCACTGTCAGTCTGCCCCTCCCCCTGCCAGTCTGCCCCTCCCCCTGTCAGTCTGCCCCTCCCACTGTCAGTCTGCTTCTCCCCTGTCAGTCTGCCCCTCCCCCTGCCAGTCTGCCCCTCCCCCTGTCAGTCTGCCCCTCCCCCTGCCAGTCCTGCCCTCCCCCTGCAGGGTGACACAGTGACACAGACGGAGCTGTGAGTCTGCCCCTCCCCCTGCAGGGTGACACAGTGACACAGACAGAGCCGTGAGTCTGCCCTCCCCCTGCAGGGTGACACAGTGACACAGACAGAGTCTGTGAGTCCTGCCCCTCCCCCTGCAGGGTGACACAGTGACACAGACAGAAGCCGTGAGTCTGCCCCTCCCCCTGCAGGGTGACACAGTGACACAGACAGAGCTGTGAGTCTGCCCCTCCCCCTGCAGGGTACACAGTGACACAGACGGAGCTGTGAGTCTGCCCCTCCCCCTGCAGGGTGACACAGTGACACAGACAGAGCGTGAGTCTGCCCCTCCCCTGCAGGGTGACACAGTGACACAGACAGAGCCGTGAGTCTGCCCCCTCCCCCTGCAGGGTGACACAGTGACACAGACAGAGGCCGTGAGTCTGCCCCTCCCCTGCAGGGTGACACAGTGACACAGACAGAGCCGTGAGTCTGCCCCTCCCCCTGCAGGGTGACACAGTGACACAGACAGAGCTGTGAGTCTGCCCCTCCCCGCTGCAGGGTGACACAGTGACACAGACAGAGCTGTGAGTCTGCCCCTCCCCCTGCAGGGTGACACAGTGACACCAGACAGAGCTTGTGAGTCTGCCCCTCCCCCTGCAGGGTGACACAGTGACACAGACAGAGCTGTGAGTCTGCCCTCCCCTGCAGGGTGACAGCAGTGACACAGACAGAGCTGCGAGTCTGCCCCTCCCCCTGCAGGGTGACACAGTGACACAGACGGAGCTGTGAGTCTGCCCCTCCCCCTGCAGGGTGACACAGTGACACAGACAGAGCCGTGAGTCTGCCCTCCCCCTGCAGGGTGACACAGACAGAGCTGTGAGTCTGCCCTCCCCCTGCAGGGTGACACAGTGACACAGACAGAGCTGTGAGTCTGCCCCTCCCCTGCAGGGTGACACAGTGACACAGACAGAGCTGTGAGTCTGCCCCTCCCCCTGCAGGGTGACACAGTGACACAGACAGAGCTGTGAGTCCTGCCCTCCCCCTGCAGGGTGACACAGTGACACAGACAGAGCTCTGAGTCTGCCCGCCCCCTGCAGGGTGACACAGTGACACAGACAGAGCTGTGAGTCTGCCCCTCCCCCTGCAGGGTGACACAGTGACACAGACAGAGCTGCTGAGTCTGCCCGCCCTGCAGGGTGACACAGTGACACAGACAGAGCTGTGAGTCTGCCCGCCCCTGCAGGGTGACACAGTGACACAGACAGAGCTGTGAGTCTGCCCCTCCCCCTGCAGGGTGACACAGACAGAGCTGTGAGTCTGCCCCTCCCCCTGCAGGGTGACACAGTGACACAGACAGAGCTGTGAGTCTGCCCCTCCCCCTGCAGGGTGACACAGTGACACAGACAGAGCTGTGAGTCTGCCCCTCCCCCTGTCAGGGTGACACAGTGACACAGACAGAGCTCTGAGTCTGCCCCGCCCCCTGCAGGGTGACACAGTGACACAGACAGAGCTGTGAGTCTGCCCCTCCCCTGCAGGGTGACACAGTGACACAGACAGAGCTGTGAGTCTGCCCCGCCCCCTGCAGGGTGACACAGTGACACAGACGGAGCTGTGAGTCTGCCCCTCCCCCTGCAGGGTGACACAGTGACACAGACAGAGCCGTGAGTCGGCCGCCCCCTGCAGGGTGACACAGTGACACAGACAGAGCTGTGAGTCTGCCCCTCCCCCTGCAGGGTGACACAGTGACACAGACAGAGCTGTGAGTCTGCCCCTCCCCCTGCAGGGTGACACAGTGACCAGACAGAGCTGTGAGTCTGCCCCGCCCCCTGCAGGGTGACACAGTGACACAACGGAGCTGTGAGTCTGCCCCGCCCCCTGCAGGGTGACACAGTGACACAGACGGAGCTGTGAGTCTGCCCCCCTGCAGGGTGACACAGTGACGCAGACGAGCTGTTATGCCCGCCCGCCCTGCAGGGTGACACAGTGACACAGACAGAGCTGTGAGTCTGCCCCTCCCCCTGCAGGGTGACACAGTGACACAGACAGAGCTGTGAGTCTGCCCCTCCCCCTGCAGGGTGACACAGTGACACAGACAGAGCTGTGAGTCTGCCCCTCCCCCTGCAGGGTGACACAGTGACACAGACAGAGCCTGCTTGAGTCTGCCCCCCCCCCTGCAGGGTGACACAGTGACACAGACAGAGCTGTGAGTCTGCCCCCCCTGCAGGGTGACACAGTGACACAGACAGAGCTGTGAGTCTGCCCCTCCCCCTGCAGGGTGACACAGACAGAGCTGTGAGTCTGCCCCTCCCCTGCAGGGTGACACAGTGACACAGACAGAGCTGTGAGTCTTTTTGCCCTCCACCTGCAGGGTGACACAGTGACACAGACAGAGCTGTGAGTCTGCCCCTCCCCTGCAGGGTGACACAGTGACACAGACAGAGCTGTGAGTCTGCCCCTCCCCTGCAGGGTGACACAGTGACACAGACAGAGCTCTGAGTCTGCCCCGCCCCCTGCAGGGTGACACAGTGACACAGACAGAGCTGTGAGTCTGCCCCTCCCCCTGCAGGGTGACACAGTGACACAGACAGAGCTGTGAGTCTGCCCCGCCCCCTGCAGGGTGACACAGTGACACAGACGGAGCTGTGAGTCTGCCCTCCCCGCTGCAGGGTGACACAGTGACACAGACAGAGCGTGAGTGGCCCCGCCCCATGCAGGGTGACACAGTGACACAGACAGAGCTGTGAGTCTGCCCCTCCCCCTGCAGGGTGACACAGTGACACAGACAGAGCTGTGAGTCTGCCCCTCCCCCTGCAGGGTGACACAGTGACGCAGACAGAGCTGTTATGCCCCGCCCCCTGCAGGGGTGACACAGTGACACAGACAGAGCTGTGAGTCTGCCCCTCCCGGGGGGGGGGGGGGGGGGGGGGGGGGGGGGGGGGGGGGGGGGGGGTGCAGGGTGACACAGTGACACAGACAGAGCTGTGAGTCGCCCCCTCCCCTGCAGGGTGACACAGTGACACAGACAGAGCTGTGAGTCTGCCCGCCCCCTGCAGGGTGACACAGTGACACAGACAGAGCTGTGAGTCTGCCCCTCCCCCTGCAGGGTGACACAGTGACACAGACAGAGCTTGTGAGTCTGCCCCTCCCCCTGCAGGGTGACACAGTGACACAGACAGAGCTGTGAGTCTGCCCCTCCCCCTGCAGGGTGACACAGTGACACAGACAGAGCTGTGAGTCTGCCCTCCCCCCTGCAGGGTGACACAGTGACACAGACAGAGCTGTGAGCCTGCCCCTCCCCCTGCAGGGTGACACAGTGACACAGACAGAGCTGTGAGTCTGCCCCTCCCCCTGCAGGGTGACACTGTGACACAGACAGAGCTGTGAGTCTGCCCCTCCCCCTGCAGGGTGACACAGACAGAGCCGTGAGTCTGCCCCTCCCCCTGCAGGGTGACACAGTGACACAGACAGAGCTGTGAGTCTGCCCCGCCCCCTGCAGGGTGACACAGTGACACAGACCAGAGCTGTGAGTCTGCCCCCCCCTGCAGGGTGACACTGTGACACAGACAGAGCTGTGAGTCTGCCCTCCCCTGCAGGGTGACACAGACAGAGCCGTGAGTCTGCCCCTCCCCCTGCGGGTGACACAGTGACACAGACAGAGCTGTGAGTCTGCCCCTCCCCCTGCAGGGTGACACAGTGACACAGACAGAGCTGTGAGTCTGCCCCCCCTGCAGGGTGACACAGTGACACAGACAGAGCCGTGAGTCTGCCCCTCCCCCTGCAGGGTGACACAGTGACACAGACAGAGCTGTGAGTCTGCCCCTCCCCCTGCAGGGTGACACTGTGACACAGACGGAGCTGTGAGTCTGCCCCTCCCCCTGCATGGTGACACAGTGACACAGTTACTATGCCCCTCCCCCTGCAGGGTGACACAGTGACACAGTTGTTATGCCCCTCCCCCTGCAGGGTGACACAGACGGAGCTGTTATGCCCCTCCCCATGCAGGGTGACACAGTGACACAGTTGTTATGCCCCTCCCCCTGCAGGGTGACACAGACGGAGCTGTTATGCCCCTCCCCATGCAGGGTGACACAGTTAATATGTATTTATATTTATTCTTTTCTTTTTTTATAGGTGAACGGAACAGAAGCGGAAATGGAGTATGAAGAGATCACATTAGAGAGAGTGAGAGTTACACGAATGTCACTTTTCCTCCCTATATCCCTGCAGTCTCGCCCTCTCACTGTCACTGGATTCCCAGTGTAACCCCCATACTGACACTGGCACCCCCCCATACTGACACTGGCACCCCCATACTGACACTGGCCCCCCCTACTGACACTGCCACCCCCTACTGACACTGGCACCCCCATTACTGACACTGGCACCCGCCATACTGACACTGGACCCCCATACTGAACTGGCACCCCCCCCATACTGACTGGCAGCCCCGCATACTGACACTGGCACTGCCGCCATACTGACCTGGCACCCCCCTACTGACAACTGGAGCCCCCCCCGATACTGACCTGGCACGTCCCCCATACTGACACTGGCCCCCCCATACTGTAACTGGCACCCCCTACTGACATGGCACCGCGCCCCCATAACTGACACTGGCACCCCCCATACTGACACTGGCCCCCGCTCCATCTGACACTGCAGCCCCCATACTGACACTGGCACCCCCCTATGACACTGGCCCACCCCCCATACTGACAACTGGTTGGACCTCCCCCAATACTGACATGGGCAGCCGCCCGCCATACTGACAACTGGCCATCCCCCCCATACTGACACTGTGCACCCCCCATATGACACTGGCACCCGCCCCATACCTGGACACTGGGCCCCCCCCCCATACTGAAACTGCACCCTCGCATAACTGGACACTGGCACTCCCCATACTGACACTTGGCACACCCCCATACTGACAGGCACCCCCCCATACTGACATGGCACCCAATATGACACTCGGCACCCCCACCATACTGACACTGGCACCCCCCCATACTGACACTCGCACCCCCCCCATACTGACACTGGCACCTCCCATAACTGACACTGGCACCCCCCCATACTGACACTGGCACCCCCCCATACTGACACTGGCACCCCCCCATACTGACACTCGCACCCCCCCCATACTGACACTCGCACCCCCCCGCCATACTGACACTGGCACCCCCCCCATACTGACACTGGGCAACCCCCCATACTGACACTGGCACCCCCCCATACTGACATGGCACCCCCCCATACTGACACTGGCACCCCCCCATACTGACACTGCACCCCCCCATACTGACACTGGCACCCCCCCATACTGACACTGGCACCCCCCCCATACTGACACTGGCACCCCCCCATACTGACACTGGCACCCCCCCATACTGACACTGCCCCCCCCATACTGACACTCCGCACCACCCCCATACTGACACTCGCACGACCCCCCATACTGACACTCGCACCCCCTCATACTGACACTGGCACCCCCCCCATACTGACACTGGCACCCCGCCATACTGACACTGGGAGCCCCCATACTGACACTGGCACCCCCCATACTGACACTGGCACCCCATACTGACACTGGCACCCGAGCCCATACTGAAACTGGCACCCCCCCATACTGACACTGGCCCCCCATACTGACACTGGCACCGGCCCCCATACTGACACTGGCACCCCATACTGACACTGGACCCCCCATACTGACACTGGCACGCCCCCCCATACTGACACTCGCACACACCCCCATACTGACACTCGCACCCCCCCATACTGACACTCGCACCCCCCCCCATTGGACACTGGCACCCCCCCCATACTGACACTGGCAACCCCCCATACTGACACTGGCACCCCCCATACTGACACTGGCACCCCCCCATACTGACACTGGCACCCCCCCATACTGACACTGGCACGCCCCCATACTGACACTGGCACCCCCCCCATACTGACACTGGCACCCCCCATACTGACACTGGCACCCCCCCATACTGACACTGGCACCCCCCCATACTGACACTGGCACCCCCCCATACTGACACTGGCACCCCCCCATACTGACACTGGCACCCCCCCATACTGACACTGGCCCCCCCCATACTGACACTGGCACCCCCCCCATACTGACACTGGCACCCCCCCATACTGACACTCGCACCCCCACATTCTCTCCTCTCTATCTCTTACCTCTCCCCTGTTGGATTTTCCTTTAGGGCAATTCAGGTTTAGGATTCAGCATTGCTGGGGGCACAGATAATCCCCATGTGGGGGACGACCCCAGTATCTTCATCACCAAGATCATTCCAGGGGGCGCTGCTGCGCAGGATGGGCGTCTCAGGTAACTGATTGTCCTTTCATTATATGGGCACAGAACCCCTCAGTGACTGCTAATATCCTTATCATTTACAGTAGGGGGTACATTATCCCTTATAATACATGAGTGATACTCAGAGTTCCCTGTATAACTCAGCCTGCAGCCTTGTGCCTTTATATGGGGGGGCCACAGAACCCCTCAGTGACTGCTAATATCCTTATCATTTACAGTAGGGGGTACATAATCCCGTATAATACATGAGTGATACTCAGAGTTCCTGTATAACTCAGCCTGCAGCCTTGTGCTTTATATGGGCGGGCACTGAACCCCTCAGTGACTGCTAATATCCTTATCATTTACAGTAGGGGGTACATAATCCCGTTAATACATGAGTGATACTCAGAGTTCCCTGTATAACTCAGCCTGCAGCCTTGTGCCTTTATATGGGGGGCACAGAAGACCCCTCAGTGACTGCTAATATCCTTATCATTTACAGTAGGGGGTACATTATCCCTTATAATCCATGAGTGATACTCAGAGTTCCCTGTATAACTCAGCCTGCAGCCTTGTGCCTTTATATGGGGGGCACAGAACCCCTCAGTGACTGCTAATATCCTTTATCAATTACAGTAGGGGGTACATTATCCCTTATAATACATGAGTGATACTCAGAGTTCCCTGTATAACTCAGCCTGCAGCCTTGTGCCTTTATATGGGGGGCACAGAACCCCTCAGTGACTGCTAATATCCTTATCATTTACAGTAGGGGGTACATGACACACTGACATGTTGCTCTTGCCCCCCCCAGGGTGAATGACAGCATACTGTTTGTGAATGACGTGGATGTGCGCGAGGTTACTCACAGTACCGCGGTGGAGGCTCTGAAGGACGCCGGATCCATCGTGCGTCTGTACGTGATGCGCAGGAAACCAGCGTCTGAGAAAATCATCGAGATCAAACTGATCAAGGGACCCAAAGGTGCTCTTATTGCTGCAGGCTCTTGACATTAAAGGAAAACTAATGTCAAGGTCAGCCGCCATTTTGTGTTGGGCTGTGTGTTCCCTCAGAGATCAGCCGCCATTTTGTGTTGGGCTGTGTGTTCCCTCAGAGATCAGCCGCCATTTTGTGATGGGCTGTGTGTTCCCTCAGAGATCAGCCGCCATTTTGTGATGGGCTGTGTGTTCTCTCAGAGATCAGCCGCCATTTTGCGATGGGCTGTGTGTTCCCTCAGAGATCAGCCGCCATTTTGTGATGGGCTGTGTGTTCCCTCAGAGATTCAGCCGCCATTTTGCGATGGGCTGTGTGTTCCCTCAGAGATCAGCCGCCATTTTGTGATGGGCTGTGTGTTCTCTCAGAGATCAGCCGCCATTTTGCGATGGGCTGTGTGTTCCCTCAGAGATCAGCCGCATTTTTTGCGATGGGCTGTGTGTTCCCTCAGAGATCAGCCGCCATTTTGTGATGGGCTGTGTGTTCCCTCAGAGATCAGCCACCATTTTGTGATGGGCTGTGTGTTCCCTCAGAGATCAGCCGCCATTTTGCGATGGGCTGTGTGTTCCCTCAGAGATCAGCTGACAGGAAGTGATGCAGCTCTAACTGTAAGGGCTCTGGTACACGGGGAGATTAGTCGCCCGCGGCAAAACTCCCTGCTCGCCGGCGACTAATCTCCCCGAGTTGCCATCCCCCTGCCATCCCACCGGCGAACATGTAAGTCGCCGGTGGGATGGCAGACGCGGCGATTTCGGGAAATCGCCGAAAAAGCCTTGCAAGTCTTTTTCGGCGATTTGCGCAAAATCGCGCCGCCGCGTTCTGCCATCCCACCGGCGACTTACATGTTCGCCGGTGGGATGGCAGGGGGATGGCAACTCGGGAGATATAGTCGCCGGCGAGCAGGGAGTTTTGCCGCGGGCGACTAATCTCCCCGTGTACCAGAGCCCTAACAGGAAGTAGTGTGGAAGCAAAAGGCAGAACTCTGCCCATTCATTGGCTGATGGGGCCTAGCATGTATGTGTGCTTGGCCTTGTTTGTGTGCACTGTGACTCTACTGACCCCAGGGGGCGGCCCTTCAACAATGCAGTAAGGGGGGCAATTATTGGTTTTCCTGGCACTGTTCTTATTGGGGGGGTGTTGGATGATACAGGAAGGGGTAATTGTTCATGTTCCCCCCCCCCCCCAGGGCCCTGGGCTTCAGCATCGCGGGGGGAGTGGGCAATCAGCACATCCCGGGGGACAACAGTATTTACGTCACCAAGATCATCGAGGGGGGGGCGGCACACAAGGACCTGCGCCTGCAGATCGGAGACAAGATCCTTGCGGTGAGACCCCCGAGATGCACCCCATTCTTTCTCACACTCCCCTCCCCTACAGATCCCCAAGCCCCGCCCCCCTAGTACTTAGAGCTTGCACTCTATTCCCATGCTCAGGTCAATAACGTGGGGCTGGAGGATGTGATGCACGAGGACGCGGTGGCCGCTCTGAAAAACACCTCCGATATTGTGTATCTCAAGGTGGCCAAACCGACCAACGTCTACCTGAACGACTCCTACGCACCCCCCGACATCACCACCTGTAAGCTCTGTCTCTCGTCTGTCTCTTGTCTGTCTCACTGTCGCTCTGTCTCTTGTCTGTCTCACTGAGCGCTTCTGTCACTCTGTCTCTTGTCTGTCTCACTGAGCGCTTCTGTCACTCTGTCTCTTGTCTGTCTCACTGTCACTCTGTCTCTTGTCTGTCTCACTGTCACTCTGTCTCTTGTCTGTCTCACTGTCACTCTGTCTCTTGTCTGTCTCACTGTCGCTCTGTCTCTTGTCTGTCTCACTGTCGCTCTGTCTCTTGTCTGTCTCACTGAGCGCTTCTGTGCATCTGTCTCTTGTCTGTCTCACTGTCCTGCTGTCCTCTTGTCTGTCTCACTGGCGTTCTGTCACTCTGTCTCTTGTCTGTCTCACTGTCACTCTGTCTCTTGTCTGTCTCACTGAGCGCTTCTGTCACTCTGTCTCTTGTCTGTCTCACTGTCACTCTGTCTCTTGTTCTGTCCTCCTGTCACTCTCTTGTCTCTTGTCTGTCTCAAACCTTTGTTCACTCCTTGTCTCTTTTCTGTCTCATCTGGCGGCTTTGTCACTCTGTCTCTTGTCTGTCTCACCTGTCACTCTGTTCTTGTCTGTCTCACTGAGCGTTCTGTCCACTCTGTCTCTGTCTGTCTCACTGTATCTGTTCACTGAAGCACTTCTGTCACTCTGTCTCTTGTTGTCTGCACTGTCATCTGTCTCTTGTCTGTCTTCCTGTCAGCTACTGTCTCTCTTGCGTCTGTCTCACGTCACTCTGTCTCTTGTCTTGTCTCACTGGTCCCTCTGGTCTCTTGTCTGTCTCACTGTCACTACTCTGTCTCTTGTCTGTCTCACTGTCACTTCTGTTCTTGTCTCTGTCTCAACTGTCACTGCTGTCTCTTGCTGTACTCACTGTCACTCTGTCTCTTGTCTGTCTCTTGTCTGTCTCACTGTCACTCTGTCTCTTGTCTGTCTCACTGTCACTCTGTCTCTTGTCTGTCTCACTGTCACTCTGTCTCTTGTCTGTCTCTTGTCTGTCTCACTGTCACTCTGTCTCTTGTCTGTCTGCACTGTCACTCTGTCTCTGTCTGTCTCACTGTCACTCTGTTCTCTTGGTCTGTCTTAACTGTCACTCTTGTTCTTGTCTGTCTCACTGTCACTCTGTTCTCTTGTCTGTCCTCACTGGAGCGCTTCTTGTCACTCTGTCTCTTCCTTTGAGCACCGCTCTTTTCCCATTAAGAGCACCTTTCTATAATATACTGTTGCCGCTGCAGTGGTGCCGGGGCTACACAGCGGGGTATTTAATATAAACTATAAGTAGGGTTGGTTCTGTAGCAAACGACCTACAGCTGTAACAGTGGCCGGAATGGCTGCCCGGGGGCTACACAGCGGGTATTTATATAAACTATAGTAGGGTTTCTGTAGCAACACGCCAGCTGTACCGGTGGCAGGAATGGCTGCCGCCCGGGGCTACACAGCGGGGTAATTTATATAAACTATAGTAGGGTTTTGGTAGCAACACCAGCAGCTGTATGCGCAGTGCAGGAATGGCTGCCCCGGGACTTCTACAACAGCGGGGGTATTTATATAACTATAGTAGGGTTTCTGTAGCAAACAGCCCCAGCTGTAACAGTCAGGAAAGGCTGCCGGGGCTTACACAGCGGGGTATTTAATATAAACCTATAGTAGGGTTTCTGTAGCACACACCAGCTGTACCGGTGCAGGAATTGTGCCCCCGGGGTCACAGCAGGGGTATTTTAATATAAACTATACGTAGGGTTCTGTAGCAAACACCGCCAGCTGTACAGTGCAGGAATGGCTGCCCCCGGGGGCTACACAGCAGGGTATTTATATAAACTTAGTAGGGTTTCTGTAGCAACACACATAGCTTGTAACCTGCAGGAATGGCTTGCCCCGGGGCTACACAGCGGGGTATTTATATAAACTATAGGTAGGGTTTCTGTAGCTAAACACCCCAGCTGTACCAGTGGCAGGAATGGCTGCCCCCCGGGGCTTACACAGCGGGGTATTTATATATCTATACGTAGGGTTTCTGTAGAAACACGCGCCCAGCTGTACGCGGTGCAGGAATGGCTGCCCGCGGGGCTACACAGCGGGGTTTTATATAAACTATAGTAGGGTTTCTGGTAGCAACACCCAGCTGTACGCAGTGCGGAATGGCTGCCCGGGGCTACCAGCGGGGTATTTATATAAACTATAGTAGGGTTTTTCGTGGTACGCAAACAAGCCCAGCTGTCAGTGAGGAATGGCTTTGCCCCGGGGTACAGAGCGGGGTATTTATATAAACTATAGTAAGGGTTTCTGTAGAACCACGGCAGCTGTACGCAGTGCAGGAATGGCTGCCATCCCGGGCTACATAGCGGGGTATTTATATAACTATAGTAAGGGTTTCTTGTAGCAAACACCCAGCTGTACCGGTGCAGGAATGGCTGCCCCCGGGGCTACACAGCGGGGTATTTATATAAACTATAGTAGGGTTTTCTGGTGCAACACACCCCAGCCTGTACCACGTGCAGGAACGGCTGCCCCCGGGGCTACACAGCGGGGTATTTATATAAATATAGTAGGCGTTTCTGTAGCAAACACCGCCAGCTGTCGGTGCAGGACGGCTGAGCCCCGGGGCTACAACAGCGGGGTAATTTATATAAACATAGTAGGGGTTTCTGTAGCAAACACCCAGCTGTAACCAGTGCAGGAATGGCTGCCCCGGGCTACACAGCGGGTAATTTATATAAACTTAGTAGGTTTTCTGTAGCCAAAACACCCCGGCTGTATCGCGGTGCACGGAATGGCTGCCCCCGGGGCTACACAGCGGGGTAATTTATATAAACTATAGTAGGGTTTCTGTAGGCAAACACCCCAGCTGTACCGTGCAGGAACGGCTGCCCCCGGGCTACACAGGCGGGGTATTTATATAAACTATAGTAGGGTTCTGTAAGGCAAAACACCCAGCTGTACCAGTGACCAGGAACGGCTGCCCCCGGGGCTAACAGCGGGGTATTTATATAAACTATAGGTAAGGGTTTCTGTAGCAACACCCAGCTGTTACCAGTGCAGGAAGGCTGCCCCCGGGCTACACAGGCGGGGTATTCTATATACTTATAAGTAGGGTTTCTGTAGCAAACAACCAGCTGTAACCAGTGCAGGAGAATGGCTTGCCCCCGGGGGCTACAACAGCGGGGTATTTATATAAACTATAGTAGGGTTTCTGTAGCAAACACCCAGCTGTACCAGTGCAGGAACGGCTGCCCCGGGGCCACAGAGCAGGGGTATTTATATAACTATAGGTAGGGTTTCTGTAGGCAAACACCCCAGCTGTACCAGTGCAGGAATGGCTGCCCCCGGGGCTACAGAGCGGGGTATTTATATAAACTATAGTAGGGTTTTCTGGTAGCAAACACGCCAGCTGTACGGTTGCAGATGGGCTGCCCTCCGGGGCTACACAGCGGGGTATTTATTATAAACTATTAGTAGGGTTTCTGTAGCAAAACACCCAGCTGGTACCGGGGCGGAAACGGTGCCCCGGGGTCTACAGAGCGGGGTATTTATATAAACTATAGTCGGGTTTCCTGTAGCAAAACCCCAGCTGTACCAAGTGCAGTTGAATGGCTGCCCCGGGGCTACACCGCGGGGTATTTATATAAACATATGTAAGGGTTCTGTAGCAACACCCCAGCTGTACCAGTGCAGGAATGGCTGCCCCGGGCTACAACAGCGGGGTATTATATACATATAGTAGGGTTTTCTGTTAGCAAACACCCAGCTGTACCAGTGCAGGAATTGGCTGCCCCCGGGGCTACAACAGCGGGGTATTTATATACAACTATAGTAGGGTTTCTGTATGCAAACACCGCAAGCTGTACCGGTGCAAGGAAGGCTGCCCCCGGGCTACAGAGCGGGGTAATTTATATAAACTCATAGTAGGTTTTCTGTAGCAACCACCCAGCTGTACCAGTGCAGGATGGCTGCCCGGGCTACACAGCGGGTATTTATTAACTATAGTGGGTTTCTGTAGCAAACAACCCGCAGCTGTACGGTGCAGGAATGGCTGCCCCGGGCTCACAGCGGGGTATTTATATAACTATAGCTAGGGTTTCTGTAGCAAACACACCAGCTGTAGCCAGTGCAGGAAATGGCTGCCCCGGGGCTACACAGCGGGGTATTTATATAAATAATAGTGGGTTTCGTAGCAAACACCCCAGCTGTACCGTGCAGGAAGGCTGCCGACCCCGGGGCTACACAGGGTATTTATATAAACTTAGTAGGGTTTTCTGTAGCAAACTAACCCAGCTGTACACGTGCAGGAAACGGGCTGCCCCGGGGCTACACAGCGGGGTATTTAATATAAATATAGTAGGGTTTCTGTAACAAACCCGCCAGCTGTACGCGTGCGGACGGGCTGCCCCCCGGGCTACACAGGCGGTAATTTATATAAACTATAAGTAGGGGTTTCTGTAGTCAACACCCAGCTGTACGCAGTGCAGGAAAATGGCTTGCCCCCGGGGCTACACCGCCCCGGCGCACTCTCTCTACTCTCACAACTCATCAGCTCACGCGCGTTTCTGTAGCAACACACCACCGCTCGCTCACAGTGCAGGAAATGGCTTGCCCCCGGGCTACACAGCGGGGGTATTTATTAGAAACTATGTAGGGTTCTGTAGCAACACCCCAGCTGTACCAGTGCAGGATGGCTGCCCCGGGGCTACACAGCGGGGTATTTATATAACTATAGTAGGGTTTCTGTAGCAAACACCCGCGTTAACCGGTGCAGGAATCGGCTGCCCGGGCTACAACAGCGGGGTATTTATATACTATAGTAGGGTTTCTGTAGCAAACACCCAGCTTGTACCGTGCAGGAATGGCTGCCCCGGGCTAACACAACGCGGGGTATTTATATAAACTTAGTAGGGGTTTTCTGTAGCAAACACCCCAGCTGTACCAGTGCAGGAATGGGCGCCCCGGGGCTACACAGGCCGGGGTTATTTATATAAACTACTAGTAGGGTTTCTGTAGCAACACCCAGCTGTACCAGTGGATAGGTCGCCCGGGGCTCACAGCGGGGTATTTATATAAACTATAGTAGGTGTTTCTGTAGCAAAAACACACCGCGCTGTAACCAGTGCAGGAATGGCTGCCCGGCTACACAGCGGGGTATTTATATAATATAGTAGGGTTTTCTGTAGCAACCCCAGCTGTACGCAGTGGCGATGGCTGCCCCGGGGCTACCGCGGGTTATTTATATAAACTATAGTAGGGTTCTGGTAGCAAAACCCAGTTGTACCAGTGCAGGAATACGCTGCCCCGGGCTACACAGCGGGGTTATATAACTATAGTTAGGGTTTTCTGTAGCAAACACCCAGTTAACACCAGTGCAAGGAATGGGCTGCCCCCGGGGCTACACAGCGGGGTATTTATATAAACTTAGTAGGGTTTCTGTAGCAAATACCCCAGTTACCACCAGTTGCAGGGCAATAGTACATAATATTGTAATTACTTTGATGCTTTCATTTTTTTGGTGTTACTGTTCCTTTTAGTTTGGCTCCGCCCACCTACCCCTTCTATATATGAATGTATCTGCATCTTCCCCCCCCTCACAAACTCTCTGCAGTTTAATTGCCCCCTAGCTTGTCACTCCAGATATAATTTTTTCCCATTATTTGCCCCCAGCCTACTCCCAGCAGTTGGACAGTGACCTGTGCCACCCCAGTTACCTGGGCCCTGATTATGGCACCGATAATGCCGCCCACGTCCCCCGGCGGTACTCCATCCAAGGAGCTGCCTGGGGAAGAGGAGGTTTTCCAGGTGAGTGACAGGGGCAGACAATGGCTGGGGGGTGGGACTGGGGCAACTAAGGCCGGGGGTTGACACTGTTGCTGGTTCTGACAGGGACTCGCAGAATTGTGATACATCGCGGCTCTACCGGCCTGGGGTTTAATATCGTTGGGGGGGAAGACGGAGAAGGGATCTTTATTTCATTTATTCTGGCCGGGGGCCCCGCCGACCTGAGTGGCGCCCTGAGAAAGGGAGACCAGATCATGTCTGTAAGTAACAAAACCTCTAGTGCCCCCGCCTCCCCCCAGTACTGCCCCTCCAGTACTGCCCTCCCACCTCCCCATAGTATGGCCCCTGCCTCCCCGCAGTACTGCCCTCCCACCTCCCCATAGTACTACTGCTCCCCTCCTCCCCAGTAACTGGCCCCTCCTCTCCCCAGTACTGCCCCTCCTCCCCCAGTAGCTGGCCCTCCCTCCCGCCAGTTACTGCTCCCGCCTCCCCCAGTCTGCCCTCCACCTCCCAGTACTGCCCTCTGCCACCTCCCCCAGTACTGCCCCCTATCCCAGTACTGTCGCCTCCTCCCCAGTATGCCCCTGCTCCCCCCAGTACTGGCCCCCTGCTTCCCCTAGTACTGCCACATCCAGTACTGCCACCTCCCAGGTACTGCCTCCTCTCCAGTACTGGCCCTCCTCCCCAGTACTGACCCCGCCTCCAGTCTGCCCCCTCTCCCCCAGTATGCCGCCCTCCTCCCCAGTATGCTCTCCTTCCGCCAGTACTGCCCCGCCTTCCCTCAGTACTGCCCCATCCCTCAGTACTTCTGCCCCCACTCCCCAGTACTGCCCACGCCTCCCCCCAGTACTGCCTCTGCTCCCCCAAAGATATAAAAAGATGAAAATAGACTGCAAAAAAAAAACACATAAGCCAAATAGATATAAAGATAAGCCACCACTAGAGAGATATAAATTACTGCTGCACCCGGTATGGGGGCTGGAAATCTGAGGACGCTACACCAAAACAATAGAACAGGAACAAGATATGCATAGAGAAGACGGGAACTACACGACAGTGACATCACATAAGAGAATACAACCAGAAGTAAGTAGTCTCTGACTGTTTGGAGAATAATATATATATACATATATTATATATAGGAAGGATTTATATATTCTCCAATAAAAAAAAAATACCGGAAGAATCAGAGAGGGGCAAAAATATAGACTGCAAGAGAGACGAGGGCAAGATATATCATTATTGTGGGGCAGAGACGATATAGGAGAAAGATAGAGTTGGATAACGGAAAACTGCGTATCATCCCGGCAAATAAAAATAATAGATCATATAGATAGAAACCACATAGATATAATGAACTGAGAGACCAGCGACAGAGAAAGGGAAGAGAATAGATGTTTAGGAATTATATAGATAGATATAGAGATTTGGGTTAATAAATGCCAAATTAAAAAACACTTACCCAATCAGCATGGTTGGTTTCAAGGTTGGGGCAGACACAGGATCCAGTTATGGCCTCAGGATTCAGCAAATGCCGCCATTTTGTAGCTGGATTCACATTCTGCTCAGTCAAAGTTCCTGGCCCAATCAGATCCGACACATTGAAATCATGTGACAATACACATTAAATAAACCCAATAGGGGCTGTTCTGGCCCCAATATAGGGGTAATTATATCTTAGTTGGGATCAAGTACAGGTCTGTTTTTATATACAGAGAAAAGGGAATCATTTAACAATGAACATAAACCCAATAGGGCTGTTCTGCCCCAATAAGGGGTAATTATTCTTAGTTGGGATCAAGTTACAGGTACTGTTTTATTATTACAGAGAAAAGGGAATCATTTAACCATGAAATAAACCAATAGGGCTGTTCTGCCCCCATAAGGGGTAATTATATCTTAGTTGGGATCAAGTACAGGTACTGTTTTATTATTACAGAGAAAAGGGGAATCATTTAACCATGAAATAAACCCAATAGGGCTGTCTGCCCCAATAAGGGTAATTATATCTTAGTTGGGATCAAGTACAGGTACTGTTTTATTATTTACAGAGAAAAGGGAATCATTTAACCATTAAATAAACCCAATAGGGCTGTTCTGCCCCATAAGGGTAATTATATCTTAGTTGGGATCAAGTACAGGTACTGTTTTATTATTACAGAGAAAGGGAATCATTTAACCATGAAATAAACCCATAGGGCTGTTCTGCCCAATAAGGGGTAATTATATCTAGTTGGGATCAAGTACAGGTACTGTTTTATTATTACAGAGAAAAGGGAATCATTTAACCATAAATAAACCCATAGGGCTGTTCTGCCCCAATAAGGGGGTAATTATATCTTAGTTGGGATCAAGTACAAGGTACTGTTTTATTATTACAGAGAAAAGGGAATCATTAACCATAAATAAACCCAATAGGGCTGTTCTTGCCCCAATAAGGGGTAATTATATCTTAGTTGGGATCAAGGTACGGTACTGTTTTATTATTACAGAGAAAGGGATCATTTAACCATGAAAATAAACCCAATAGGGCTTGTTCTGCCGCCAATAAGGGGAATTATATCTTAGTTGGGGATCAAGTAGGTATGTTTTATATTACAGAGAAAAGGGAATCATTTAACCATTAATAAACCCAATAGGGCTGTTTGCCCAATAAGGGGTAATTATTCTTAGTTGGGATCAAAGTACAGGTACTGTTTTATTATTACAGAGAAAGGGTACTCATTTAACCATTAAATAAACCCAATAGGGCTGTTCTGCCCCAATAAGGGGTAATTATATCTTAGTTGGGATCAAGTACAGGTACTGTTTTATTATTACAGAGAAAAGGGAATCAATTTTAAAAATCTGAATTATTTGATTAAAATGGAGTCTATGGGAGGCAGGCTTTCCGTAATTCGGAGCTTTGTGGATAACGGGTTTCCGGATAACAGTTCCTATACCTGTACTAAAAAATAGACAGACAGATAGATAGATACCCATCTTTATTTTTTATGTTTTTAGGGACTTGTACAATTTTTTTAGGGCTCGTTTATGCTCACAAGAGCAATTTGCACCACAATCTGCACGGTGACAGCAGGGGGCGTAAATGAGCCCTTTTATTATGTTATTTATTATGCTTATGTAGGGGTTTACCAAAAATGGGCCCTTAGGACAGACACCCCTAGACTAGGCCACTGGTTGGTGCTAGTAAACAGGGACAATGGGATGACTGGGTTCTACATAGTTAACAGGGAGTATACCTGTAGTTCGGGTTATGGCCACTGGGTGGTGCATAGGCCCATATAAAGGGTTGCAGCCATGTGCTGAGGGCTTTCTTGAGCCAGCTTAAGCCTGGGTAGTATAGCTACCTGGGCCTAGTTACTAGATAGTAGTTTCTTGTGATAGGACATTCTAGGAGTGTCATGTAGGACACCAAGCTAGAATGGGCGGATATTGCCCCTCCAGGAGTGGTAGTGGGGTTAAGACCCCCCAGCATTACATCTGCTGGAGTGCAGGGCATTAAGTGGCTAGGTAGGTGGAATCAGTCCCCGCTAGTCCAGGAGGCCGGATCTGAGGGTGCCATACGCTAGTACCGGTGTGGGTCCTTGTGGTGTAACTCCTAGCATGAGTACTGAGAACTCCATAAGGGAGGGTCTCACCGATAGTACCGGGGATAGCACCTAGATGGGAGCACATTGGGAAACCCGTGAGTACCAACAGGAAAAGGTTCTCAATGAGAAGTAAGGAGATATGCCCTGCCATGTGTATAAATGATATGCTGCTCCTGGAGAGGTCTCTGCCTGAATAAACCATAGCATTCATTTCATATACAACTGTGTCTGCTGTGAGTATCTACTAGCCCAGAGGCCCACTACTACGCTGGTAAGGAATAACTCAAAGAGTGAGTACAGCACACCGGGAGTACGTGGGTCCCAGGGGCATAGCATCCTGATCGTTTCCCAGGGGGTGGATTACAGTTCCACAACACCATCCCAGGGTGGAGGCACGCCATTAAGGGGAGAAATCCCTGTAAACCCCCATAGTAAGCGGGGGCTCAGCACTCCTGTAGCGCCAAAGTATCGTGCTCCAACGGGTAGTGCCACAGAATCTGCAGAAGTGGGCTACACTTACACAAAGTCCAATGTGACAGAAAGTGGATCAGGTAATGGCTTGGGAGCCGACATGTCTATTTGGGTACAGAGAGCGCCTCCCTGTTGTACGTTTATTTATAAAGTGCTGAGTGAGCGTCACAGAGCCAGAACCGACCCGACTGCAATTGGGCTCCGGTATCACAGGACGGCCATGTTTTGTCCCCAGAGTACAGCAGGTTTGAAGCCAAAATTCACGATCTACGGGAGCAGCTGATGAACAGCAGTCTGGGCTCTGGGAGCGCCTCCCTGCACAACGCCAATGGGGCAAAGAGGGGCTTCTACATCAGGTGAGACTGTTACCAACTCAGAGAGGGGCAAGAGGGAGGGGTGTGGTGGTCAGGAGGTTGGTCAGGTGGTGGATCAGGAGGTTGGTCAGGAGGTGGGTCAGGTTGGTCAGGAGGTGGGTCAGGAGGTGGGTCAGTAGGTGGTTCAGGAGGTGGGTCAGGACGTGGGTCAGCTTGGTCAGGAGGTGGGTCGGGTTGGTCATGTCGTGGGTCAGATCAGGAGGTGGGTCGGGTTGGTCAGAAGGTTGGTCAGGAGGTGGGTCAGGACGTGGGTCAGGTTGGTCAGGACGTGGGTCGGGTTGGTCAGGACGTGGGTCGGGTTGGTCGGGAAGTGGGTCAGGTTGGTCGGGAGGTGGGTCAGGTTGGTCGGGAGGTGGGTCGGGTTGGTCAGGAGGTGGGTCGGGTTGGTCGGGACGTGGGTCGGGTTGGTCGGGAGGTGGGTCAGGTTGGTCGGGAGGTGGGTCAGGTTGGTCGGGAGGTGGGTCAGGTTGGTCGGGAGGTGGGTCAGGTTGTTCGGGAGGTGGGTCAGGTTGGTCGGGAGGTGGGTCAGGTTGGTCGGGAGGTGGGTCACGTTGGTCAGGAGGTGGGGTCAGGTTGGTCAGGAGGTGGGATTAAATGTCAGATGGGACGGGTGAGTTACAAAAGAGAGTGTCAAGAGTTGGGAGGGGTGCTAATAGGTCAAACAGGGCGTTTAGATGTCAGAAGGGGGGATTATGTGTCAGATGGGAGGGTTGTGTTGGTCAGCCAGAGGGGTGAGTGGTGGTACAAGTGGATGTGCAGTAAGTCAAGGTTCTCACCCAGTCATAGATGCATATTTTAATCCCCCATTACCTTGGTGGTCTTCCTATCTCTACCTTCCCGTCAATGTGCCACTGATAGATCTGGGCCTCGGTTCCCCTTATTTTATTGCACTTTTTTTCTTCCTCTGCCATTTTCCTAACCGGTCCAATCCCCACGGGGCTCTTGCAGGGCACTTTTTGACTACGACAAGACCCGGGACTGCGGCTTCCTGAGCCAGGCTCTCAGCTTCAAGTTCGGGGACATCCTCCACGTCATCGACGCGACAGATGAAGAGTGGTGGCAAGCCCGTCGCGTTCTGCCCGAGGGCGAGGAGATTGGATTCATCCCTAGCAAAAGGAGGTGGGTTGAACAGAACCAGGTAGATGTCAGCTCCGATCTAGTACAGGCCAGAACAGCCCCAGATTAGTGAACAGTAATGCCTCTAGGTCATTGGAACTAATGAGGAGACCTCAACAGAACTTAGTTCAGGTGGATAGGGGGCCTCACCAGAATGTCTTCTACAGCCAACCATTCCAGCTTTATTCCCCTCATAGAAACCCAATGACCAAAGTTGTCCAACTCATTTCAGTACTAACTGGACCTGCAGAGCATAACCCAAGATCTCCAACATTGGCCAAAAACTCAACAGTTGCCCTCACCTCCCAAACCTTGACACTAGTTGACTGTTCAGCTTATTAAACCCTGTTAGTGGTACAAGAGAACTCTGTGCTGCCCTTCTGTGTGTCCCTTACACCCATTTCTGTCTTCCAACGCTGTAGGGTTGAGAGGAGAGAATGGTCTCGACTGAAGGTAAAGGTGAGATGTTGTGTTATGTTGTGCTAGTTTGTGTCAATGTAGTTGCCAGTGTTGGGTGTGTGCGGGGGCTGTTGCACAGACACCGGGGGCTTCTCTTTATATAGGATGTTCTGGGCTAATTGGGGTTCCATGTAGAAGGTTTGTGTTGAACACGCTCCCTTTTGGGTTGGGTTCCATGTAGAAGGTTTGTGTTGAACACGCTCCCTGTTGGGTTGGGTTCCATGTAGAAGGTTTGTGTTGAACACGCTCCCTGTTGGGTTGGGTTCCATGTAGAAGGTTTGCGTTGAACACGCTCCCTGTTGGGTTGGGTTCCATATAGAAGGTTTACGTTGCACACGCTCCCTGTTGGGTTAGGTTCCATGTAGAAGGATTGCGTTGAACACGCTCCCTGTTGGGTTGGGTTCCATGTAGAAGGTTTGCGTTGAACACGCTCCCTGTTGGGTTGGGTTCCATGTAGAAGGTTTGCGTTGAACACGCTCCCTGTTGGGTTGGGTTCCATGTAGAAGGTTTGCGTTGAACACGCTCCCTGTTGGGTTGGGTTCCATGTAGAAGGTTTGCGTTGAACACGCTCCCTGTTGGGTTGGGTTCCATGTAGAAGGTTTGCGTTGAACACGCTCCCTGTTGGGTTGGGTTCCATGTAGAAGGTTTGCGTTGAACACGCTCCCTGTTGGGTTGGGTTACATGTAGAAGGTTTGCGTTGAACACGCTCCCTGTTGGGTTGGGTTCCATGTAGAAGGTTTGCGTTGAACACGCTCCCTGTTGGGTTGGGTTACATGTAGAAGGTTTGCGTTGAACACGCTCCCTGTTTGGTTGGGTTCCATGTAGAAGGTTTGTGTTGAACACGCTCCCTGCCTATTGTTTCCATTTAGGAACATCTGCTCTGTGTTTCTAACTTGGCGCAGAAAGTTTCTTTGTGGGGGGGGGATAAGGTATTTCATTCAATTAACCGCCACCTCTACATTCCTGTGTAATGAATTCTTCCTTCTCTGTAAACCTGAGACACTGGCACTGGAAAGGGTTTGTTTATACAGATCCCTTTCTTTTTATCTAAAAAATGAGTGAAGGTAAAAGCAAAACATTTGAAAATTAAAACAATAAGCAGAAAGCATTTCAACACAAGCCCCTGTTTAATTTGCTTGGTTTTTGTTGTCCTTTAAACCGGTACGACGAGGCCTCCCTTATGCGAATGTCAATATTATGCAACTGTCACTTTAATGTCTGTCTCTTCCCGCAGTTCTCTCTGCATGCATGGTGCCGCCTGTCTGTCTTTCTGTCTCTGTTATATCTGTCTGTCTCTTTCATTCTCTTTCCTTTCCTCTCTCTGTATTTTCCTTTCTTGCTGCCCAGGACCGAAGCTCAGGAGGGTCTCAGAGTAGGTATTCTCTGCTGCTCTCTCGCCTTGCCCACTTACCTGCCTTGGGAACATGGGTCCTTCTGTGCATCCCCCCCCGGCCCAAATGCAGCTGGACTGCTGGGATACCAGTACTTGGTGGGAACTGTGTCTGTATCTATGGAAAGGGAGACTGACGGAGCCCAAGGAGTTCCCACATTTCTCCCAGTAGGCACTTGGGGTATAATGCCATTGACTTGCTGTTGGGTTGCCCAACGCCCAACTGCAAATTGGAGATGGAGTTATTTCTATAGTAGTAATGTGTGTTAGTTGGGGATTCTTTGGATTCCATGAGCCAATAAGGTCTCTTCGTTGTGTCTCTCTTTGCCAACCTGCCCTAGAACCTACAGGTGGAACCTTGTTGTTAACTAATATAAATATGGAAGTTCCAGCCAACATCCCACCAGTCTGGCTTTGCCTGAGACTCCGCTAGATCCTTAGGGTTTTGTTGCAGATGATATTTTTGTGGTCCATTCCACCAGTCGGGGGTAGGAGGACTCTAAACTCTGGAATTGGTGATCTTGGTTCCTCTTCCTGCAGTTGTTCCCATATCACAGTTTGCCGATGTCGTACTTGCCCATATAAGCCCTTATTGTCCTCTCCTTGTGCCAAATTAAAGCAATGGCCTTACTGGGCGTATTTTGCAGTTGGGGGAGTAGAGAAGTAACTGTCTGTATCCCTAACTGGGAGACATCTATGGGCTTCGATACAGCATCAGATATGGTGGCGAGCCATCTATTCGAGTTGCCTTAATTACATTAACATATGGGTTTTGCTTAATGACCCTTTCCAAGACAGATAGTCATTGTTGGGGTTTCATATTCTATAAAAGATGAGGCATTATGTACATGGATATGATTCCTCTTGAGTAGCAGTTGGGCTTGGGTCATCTTCTTGGGATCATCTTCTTGGATCATCTTCTTGGGATCATCTTCTTGGGTCATCTTCTTGGGATCATCTTCTTGGATCATCTTCTTGGGATCATCTTCTTGGGACATCTTCTTGGATCATCTTCTTGGGTCATCTTCTTGGGTCATCTTCTTGGGATCATCTTCTTGGCACATCTTCTTGGATCATCTTCTTGGGGTTATCTTCTTGGGATCATCTTCTTGGGTCATCTTCTTGGGATCATCTTCTTGGGTCATCTTCTTTGTCATCTTCTTGGGACATCGATGCATGGATTGCCAGTGTACAATAATGAGTGTATGATCCCTTTGGCCAAAGTCACCATAACTGATATTCAACATTAGAGTTAGTGGAGCATCACGCAGTGAAAGCCTAATAGAGTTACTGGCCCAAACATGCTGGGTTCCAGTTCTAGATGATAGACCACTGTTGCCGACTCAGACATCTGGTCACACAAGAATGAATGGTAGGACGGGGTTCTTGCACAGTGAGGGATGAACCCCAATAACCGTAGCGGAGCCCCAGGTTAATTCTAAGTCGATTGCTTAGTATGAAGGTAAAAGGAACCTGGAGGCCAGTGGTAGCTCAGCTCTCTGAGTAATGGGACATCCCTACTGCCCCGTGCAAGAATGATCTTCTTACCCCCAGTTGTCTTGGTGTTGGGCTCTTTGATGTTCTTCATCAAATGAAAACACTAAGTAACAATATTGTGGGAACAGTTCAGCCAATCGCTTTCCATTTCGATGACAGTTATTATGGATTATTGGTATCTCAGCAGCCTGTCTGTATTTCTTACAGGGCCATCTTGGTGCCCCCCTACTGTCCCACTGATCCCCCAATGTCATCATTGCCTCTCATGTCTTGCCACTCCTGTACCCAGCTCTCTTACTGGTACCATCTCTACTGCCCCAAACATTCAGCCTTTTGTCTTGACCATCTCCTCCATTATTCTTTGCCCCTCCCACATTCACCTCTCCCATCCCCCCATGTCTCCTCTTGATTACTTTCTGCCCTCGGTTCCTATTTTTGTTCTGCCCAAACGTCTCTTCCTTGCCCATCACTACCTTCAAACCATTTTATCTGACTTACCCCTCTTGGCTCTCTTTCTGCCCCGACTCTCTAACAGCTGTTACTTTTCCATAGGTCGAGAGGAGACCGTGCTGAGCTACGAGGTTGTTGTCCACATGGAAGGTATCTATCCCTTTATTGGCCCGTCTGTGTATGTAATGGTGGCCATTGGTATCCCCCCTATGAAGAGGACATGCCCCCCACAAGAGACATACCCATAGTGCCCTACCAAGGCACAGGCCACTGTAGCCATCGCTTATAGTATCTCTATGGAGCTTCCTTGCAGAGCCGTCAGTGGCCAAGAGCTTCTGTCTTGGACAATTTAAGTTCTACCTTCTCCCCAGTAGAACCTCAACCAAAGTTCTCTGTTACCCTCATTGTCTAGAACAGCGGTTCTCAACCTGTGGTAAAAACACATATTTCTGATGGCCTTAGGAATAATTTTATGGTTGGGGGTCACCACAACACGAGGAACTGTATTAAAGGGTCGCGGCATTAGGAAGGTTGAGAACCACTGCTCTAGAACCCACCAAAAGACTTGCATCTCATCTGGCCTGGTTATAGTTTGAACCCATTTCCCAGCTGTGCTAAACCTCTTCTGCCCTCACGTTCCAGGCTCTGACCCTAAATGTATTGTTATTTGTGTAACTAATTGCCCCTCTCTCTGTCCTCCCCAGTGCATTACGCTCGCCCCATTATTATCCTGGGTCCAGGGAAGGACAGGGTTAACGATGATCTTCTCTCTGAATTCCCTGATAAGTTTGGTTCCTGTGTCCCACGTACGTATCTCTAGCGCCGCCGCCCCTCTGGCCACTTGGGAAACTACAGTTATTGTACATACGGATTGGGGGGTCTATCATGTGACTTGTGGGGTTACACCAACAGTCATTGTGTCACACTGGGGTAACTGCTATGTGTCACACTGGGGGTAACTGCTATGTGTCACACTGGGGGTAACTGCTACGTGTCACACTGGGGGTAACTGCTATGTGTCACACTGGGGGTAACTGCTATGTGTCACACTGGGGGTAACTGCTATGTGTCACACTGGGGGTAACTGCTATGTGTCACACTGGGGGTAACTGCTATGTGTCACACTGGGGGTAACTGCTATGTGTCACACTGGGGGTAACTGCTACGTGTCACACTGGGGGTAACTGCTACGTGTCACACTGGGGGTAACTGCTATGTGTCACACTGGGGGTAACTGCTATGTGTCACACTGGGGGTAACTGCTATGTGTCACACTGGGGGTAACTGCTATGTGTCACACTGGGGTAACTGCTACGTGTCACACTGGGGGTAACTGCTATGTGTCACACTGGGGGTAACTGCTATGTGTCACACTGGGGGTAACTGCTATGTGTCACACTGGGGGTAACTGCTATGTGTCACACTGGGGGTAACTGCTATGTGTCACACTGGGGGTAACTGCTATGTGTCACACTGGGGGTAACTGCTATGTGTCACACTGGGGGTAACTGGATGGGGGCCATGGGGTAGCACTGGGCATGTGTAAATAATTACCCCCTTGTTGCCCCACAGACACGACTCGCCCCAAGAGAGATTACGAAGTGGACGGGCGAGATTATCACTTTGTATCTTCTCGGGAGAAAATGGAAAAGGACATTCAGAGCCACAAGTTCATCGAGGCGGGGCAGTACAACGGGCACCTGTATGGCACCAGCGTGCAGAGCGTCCGGGAGGTGGCAGAGCAGGTAAGTGCCCCGCCCACAGCCCTATGGCTCCTCCTTCTGTTATTACTCCTCCTTTCTCCCAGATCCCTATGGCTCCTCCTTCTGTTATTGCTCCTCCTCCCTCCCAGATCCCTTCTATTCCTCCTTCTGTTAACCCTTCCTCCCAGAACCCTATGGCTCCTCCTTCTATTAACCCTTCCTCTCAGAGCCCTATGGCTCCTCCTTCTATTAACCCTTCCTCTCAGAGCCCTACTGATCCTTTTTATATTAACCCTTTCTTGCAGAGCCCTTACTTAGTCTCCAGTTAACCCTTCCCTTCCTGGAGCTTTGTGGCTCCTCCTCTCATTAACCCCTCCTCACTGTCAGTCCTAACTAGTTCTGTTAACCTTTCCTTTTCCATAACCCTCTAGTCCTATTTATCTTAACCCCTCCCCTTCTAGTTTGGTTAACTTTTCCCTTTCAGGACCCACTAGCCCTATTAACCCTTTGCCTGCCATCTAAGTCTATTAAACATGCTCCTTTCAGAACCCTGCCAGTCCGAGTCCTGTTAACCCCTTCCCTCCCAGCCCCCCCGCTAGTTGTACTAATGATGCCTCTTGCTCCCATGTGACAGGGGAAGCATTGCATTCTGGACGTATCGGCAAACGCAGTGAGGCGCCTGCAGGCCGCGCAGCTTCAGCCCATCGCCATTTTTATACGGCCCAAATCTCTGGAGAATATCCTGTAAGTACCCCCGGCTGAGGGACTGGGGGGGCCCGGGGCGGGAAGTACAGTGGAACAGTCTGATCTCAGGCAGTCGGGGATTGGGCAGCCCAGATGGGGCAGTAACCATAGAAACAGAGCCCAGTAGGGGGGTGTGGGAGGGACACAAGGCCCCCCTGTACCCCAGGTTTATCCCAGACTCTCATTGTTCTCCCTGCTCAGGGGACCCTACATTTTGTCTCTCTGGGTCTGTGAGTCCAACTGTCTCATTGGCTCAGAGTATTGTGCTCTCATTCCTCCCATTGCTTTCCATTCTCTCTCCTCTCTCTCTTTAATCTCCCCCCCTCCCTCTCCCACCCTCCCTCTCCCGCTCCCCTCCCCCCTCCCTCTCACCACCCTCCCTCTCCCCCTCCCCCTCCCTCCCCATCCCCCCCCCATCCCTCTTCACCCCCTCCCCTCCCTCTCCCCCTCTCTCCCCCCTCTCTCTCAAAATCAACAAATAGCTTATTGGCAGACCAAATACCTTAGCATTGCCAAAGCAGGTATAGGGTGTAATGGGTGGGTGAGGGGGTCAGTATATGGGAATGGGGGGGGGGTTTAAGGGGTGGGGATATGGGCCTATAACCCACTCTCTCTGTGACTCTCACTCTCTCTAACCCTATAACCCACTCTCTCTGTGACTCTCACTCTCTCTAACCCTATAACCCACTCTCTCTGTGACTCTCACTCTCTCTAACCCTATAACCCACTCTCTCTGTGACTCTCACTCTCTCTAACCCTATAACCCACTCTCTCTGTGACTCTCACTCTCTCTAACCCTATAACCCACTCTCTCTGTGACTCTCACTCTCTCTAACCCTATAACCCACTCTCTCTGTGACTCTCACTCTCTCTAAACCCTATAACCCACTCTCTCTGTGACTCTCACTCTCTCTAAACCCTATAACCCACTCTCTCTGTGACTCTCACTCTCTCTAAACCCTATAACCCACTCTCTCTCTGTGACTCTCACTCTCTCTAACCCTATAACCACTCTCTCTCTGTGACTCTCACTCTCTCTAACCCTATAACCCACTCTCTCTGTGACTCTCACTCTCTCTAACCCTATAACCCACTGTCTCTGTGACTCTCACTCTCTCTAACCCTATAACCCACTCTCTCTGTGACTCTCACTCTCTCTAACCCTATAACCCACTGTCTCTGTGACTCTCACTCTCTCTAACCCTATAACCCACTCTCTCTGTGACTCTCACTCTCTCTAACCCTATAACCCACTGTCCCTGTGACTCTCACTCTCTCTAACCCTATAACCCACTCTCTGTGACTCAATCACCCACTACTTGTTAGTCACATTCAGCCCAATATACTCTGCAGTAATTGCCCCTACCCCCAATTACCCTACAGTTGCTAGATCTCCTCATTTGCTTCTCATCACTAAAGTCTGTGCCCCCCCCCCCCCATAGCCCCCGGACCTGCCCTGCTCCCCATTTCCCACTCCCCAGGCCAGTACCTCATGGTTCCACCCCCAGTCACTCTCCGCTCCCCCCAGTACCTTATAGCCCTACACACAGTACCTTCCCCAGTGCATATTGGGTCCGACCCCACAGTAACACGTATATTGGGCCCGACCCTACCGTAACCCGTATATTGGGTCCGACCCCACAGTAACCCGTATATTGGTTCTGACCCCACGGTAACCCGTATATTGATTCTGACCCCACAGTAACCCGTATATTGGGTCCGACCCCACAGTAACCCGTATCTGCCATCCCCGGGGTGGCGGCCAGCGCTCCCCCCGCCATAGCCCTTATACCCCTCAAGCATTGCCCCTTCCCACCCCCGTGTACCTGTCCCCCCCCTCTCCTACCGGCGGTCGGTGCGACTGTGAGTAATAGCGACTGTATGAGCAGCAGAATAGCGTGGGCTCCGTGCGTCTCTCCTCCCTCTCTCCCCCTCCCCTCTCCTCCCCCCGCTCCTTCCCCGCATCGCACCCACCAGCTGCAGCTCCAGCGCCTCTTCCCTCCCAGCAGCAGAGCAAGGACAGCGGGAGCCAGGCGGCCGGGCCCCGGGGAGGGACGGGGCATCTTCCAGCAGCAGCGGTACCGCCAGCACCGGGGCCATGGACTGTCTGTGTATTGTCACCACCAAGGTAATCGCTCCCTACCGACCCTCTCTCCCCCTCCCCTCTGCTCCTTTGTGGGCCCTCTGCCTGCCCTCCCCCTGGGGTTACACACTGGGGCACTCACCCAGGGGCACACTCACCCGGGGGCACACACCTAGGGGCACACTCACAGCCATATACAATGGCACTCACAAATGGGCACTCACACAGGGACACTCACAGCCATGTACAGTGGCACTCACCTGGGGGCACTCTCACCTGGGGGCACTCACCCAGGGGCACACTCACCCAGGGGCACACTCACAGCCATGTACAATGGCACTCACACATGGGCACTCACACAGGGGCACACTCACACAGGGGCACACTCACCCAGGGGCACACTCACACAGGGGCACACTCACACAGGGGCACACTCACACAGGGGCACACTCACACAGGGGCACACTCACACAGGGGCACACTCACACAGGGGCACACTCATCCGGGGGCACAATCACAGCCATATACAATGGCACTCACACAGGGACACTCACACAGGGACACTCACACAGCCATGTACAGTGGCACTCACACAGGGGCACACTCACACAATTGCACTCACACGGGGGCACACTCACTCATGGGCACACTCACACGGTGGCACACTCACTCAGGGGCACACTCACTCAGGGGCACACTCACTCATGGGCACACTCACACAGGGGCACACTCACACAATTGCACTCACATAGGGGCACACTCACACGGGGGCACACTCACACGGGGGCACACTCACTCATGGGCACACTCACTCATGGGCACACTCACACGGGGGGCACACTCACTCAGGGGCACACAGGCACACTCACACAGGGGCACACTCACACTGACACTGCCAGCACACATTTACCAAAGACACATGTAAACTGTACACACTTAAATACACCTAGGGGCATACTTACACCAACACACTGACACATGTAAGGCACATTGGCACACATGCATTCATACAGTATATACAGAATACACACACACACATAGGGGTATATACACACACACACACACACACACACACATAGGGGTATATACACACACACACATAGGGGTATATATAAACACACACACACACACACATAGGGGTATATATACACACACACACACACATAGGGGTATATACACACACACACACATAGGGGTATATACACACACACACACACACACAGGGGTATATATACACACACACACATAGGGGTATATACACACACACACACATAGGGGTATATATACACACACACACACATAGGGTTATATACACACACACATAGGGTTATATACACACACACATAGGGGTATATACACACACACATAGGGGTATATACACACACACACACACATAGGGGTATATACACACACACACAGAGGTAACCGTTATATCCATGAACAAAGGGGCTGTGTAAACAGATTTTCTGGGTATTTACTCCCCTGCGGTACCAGCCTGTGAGTGGGCCCGACTGATCCACTGTACTGGGTTCAACTGCAACACGTTCCCCTCACAGCACTCACTCTTATTTATTTATACAGCCATTTTATCTACCTGTGTGTGTGTAATAACTGTTAAATAAAATGTACAGTGTGTGAGTGTGAGAGTGAGTGCCCCCCTTACTGTAACCTACATGTATGTACAATAACAGGCTGGGCTACCGTACCGCTTACTGTATTTATATATGCACCGAGTGAGAGCCGTACTGTGGGGGGATTGGGCAGCGCTGGGGGGGGGTCAGGAATAGAGCAGCGCGGGGTCTGCAGACTGTGAGCTCCTCAGCGCAGGCCTTTGTGTATCCTCCGTCAGTGGGGCCCCCAGGCCTGCTTGTGCTGCCCCTCACATTGGCTGTGGGGGATAGGGCAGGTTAGTGGGGGGATAGGGTAGGTTAGTGGGGGGATAGGGCAGGTTAGTGGGGGGATCGGGTAGGTTGGGGGGATAGGGCAGGTTAGTGGGGGGATAGGGCAGGTTGGGGGGATAGGGCAGGTTAGTGGGGGGATAGGACAAGTTAGGGGGGGAAATAGGGCAGGTTTAGTGGGGGGAAATAGGGCAGGTTAGTGGGGGGATAGGGTAGGTTGGGGGGAAATAGGGCAGGTTTGGGGGGGAAATAGGGCAGGATAGTGGGGGATAGGGCAGGTTGGGGGGGATAGGGCAGGTTAGTGGGGGGATAGGGTAGGTTAGTGGGGGGATAGGGTAGGTTAGTGGGGGGATAGGGCAGGTTGGGGGGGATAGGGTAGGTTGGGGGGAAATAGGGCAGGTTTGGGGGGGAAATAGGGCAGGATAGTGGGGGATAGGGCAGGTTGGGGGGGATAGGGCAGGTTAGTGGGGGGATAGGGTAGGTTAGTGGGGGGATAGGGCAGGTTGGGGGGGATAGGGTAGGTTAGTGGGGGGGATAGGGCAGGTAGAGTAGAGATACAGGGAGCTCTCCATGGTGCTGAAAAGTAGCAGAGCAGTGACACTATGAGAGGAACTGGGATACAGTGAGATTGTCTGTACCTGCCTGTGTCTGTTCCCTTACTCACTCACACACACACACTCACTCACTCACTCACACACACTCACTCACTCACTCACACACACTCACTCACTTACTTACACTCACTCACACACTCACTCACTCACACTCACTTACTTACACTCACTCACACACACACTCACTCACACACACTCACTCACTTACTTACACTCACTCACTCACACACACTCACTCACTTACTTACACTCACTCACTTACACACACTCACTCACTTACTTACACTCACTCACTTACTTACTTACACACACTCACTTACACACTCTCACTCACTTACTTACACTCACTCACTTACTTACACACTCATTTACACACTCTCACACACACTCACACACACTCACTCACTTACTTACACACACTCATTTACACACTCTCGCACACACTCACACACACTCACTCGCTTACTTACACACACTCATTTACACACTCTCACACACACTCACTCACTTACACACACTCACTCACACACACTCACTTACTTACACTCACTCACTCACTTACTTACACACACACACTCACTTACACACTCACTCACACTCACTCACTTACTTACACACACTCACTCACTCACTCATACTCACTCACACTTACACTCTCACACACTCACAATGTTAGTTAAGGGGAGCTGGCACGGTGCCTGTACCCCCCTGTGTGTGTATAGTCAGGGCTTGGCACTGCTGGGCTGTAATGGGCCTAAGGTTGGTTCTGTTGGACACGGAGCGAGTGTAAGCTTATGGGCAGGTTATACACACTTGGCTGCTGGGAATTCACACCTGTCTCACAACAAATGCTGGAATGTGGGGAAATAGAGTTCTATTGTTCTTAATGCTGAGAGGTCCAATCCCATATCCAGTACCTGGTTGTATTTATACTCAGTGTGTAAGGCTTGTGATAGTCGGCATCATTTATTTTGTGCTCCAGTGTAACTCTGTATATTAATCCATCTGGTTTTAAATGTAATCCAAAAACTCAATTTAATTTACCCTTTCTGCTCTATATATATCTCCCTATAACCCCCCCAATAACTCCTCCCATTGCTCCATTTACCCCCCCAAAAACTCCTCCCATTGCTCCATATACCCTTCCGTTTAACTCCTCCTATTGCTCCATATACCCCTCCCTATAACTCCTCCCATTGCTCCATATACCCCTCCCTATAACTCCTCCCATTGCTCCATATACCCCTCCCTATAACTCCTCCTATTGCTCCATATACCCCTCCCTATAACTCCTCCCATTGCTCCATATACCCTTCCGTTTAACTCCTCCTATTGCTCCATATACCCCTCCCTATAACTCCTCCCACTGCTCCATATACCCCTCCCTATAACTTCTCCTATTGCTCCATATACCCCTCCCTATAACTCCTCCTATTGCTCCATATACCCCTCCCTATAACTCCTCCCACTGCTCCATATACCCCTCCCTATAACTTCTCCTATACCTCAATTTAACTTACCCTTTCTGCTCTATATGTATCTCCCTATAACCCCTCCCTATAACTCCTCCCATTGCTCCATATACCCCTCCCTATAACTCCTCCCATTGCTCCATATACCCCTCCCTATAACTCCTCCCATTGCTCCATATACCCCTCCCTATAACTCCTCCCATTGCTCCATATTCTACTGTACAGCGCTGCTTACATAAGTAGCGCTTTATAAATAAAAATATACATACATACATATACCCCTTCCTATAACTCCTCCCATTTCTCCATATACCCCTCCCTATAACTCCTCCTATTGCTCCATATACCCCTCCCTATAACTCCTCCTATTGCTCCATATACCCCTTCCTATAACTCCTCCTATTGCTCCATATACCCCTCCCTATAACCCCTCCCATTGCTCCATATACACCTCCCTATAACTCCTCCTATTGCTCTATATACACCTCCCTATAACTCACCCTATTGCTCCATATAACCCCTCCCTATAACTCCTTCTATTGCTCCATATAACCCCTCCCTATAACTCCTCCTACTGCTCCATATACCCCTCCCTATAACTCCTCCTATTGCTCCATATACCCCTCCCTATAACTCCTCCTATTGCTCCATATACACCTCCCTATAACTCCTCCTATTGCTCCATATACCCCTCCCTATAACTCCTCCTATTGCTCCATATACACCTCCCTATAACTCCTCCTATTGCTCCATATACCCCTCCCTATAACTCACCCTATTGCTCCATATACCCCTCCCTATAACTCCTCCTATTGCTCCATATAACCCCTCCCTATAACTCCTCCTATTGCTCCATATAACCCCTCCCTATAACTCCTCCTACTGCTCCATATACCCCTCCCTATAACTCATCCTATTGCTCCATATACCCCTCCCTATAACTCCTCCCATTGCTCCATATACACCTCCCTATAACTCCTCCTATTGCTCCATATACACCTCCCTATAACTCCTCCTATTGCTCCATATACACCTCCCTATAACTCCTCCTACTGCTCCATATACCCCTCCCTATAACTCCTCCTATTGCTCTATATACCCCTCCCTATACGCTTTCACTATATAACAGTGTGTTTGGATGCCAGTGCTTACTGTACAATGTGCCGGTACTCAGAGCTGTCACTATATAATGTACTGAGGATACCGGCAGTTACTGGCAGTGTGTGTGTCAGTGTATAGGGCACAGTCCCCCCATATATCCCATTTATACTATAGGGCAGTTATAGGGTGTGTGTGTGTCAGTGTATAGGGCACAGTCCCCCCCATATATCCCATTTATACTATAGGGCAGTTATAGGGTGTGTGTGTCAGTGTATAGGGCACAGTCCCCCCATATATCCCATTTATACTATAGGGCAGTTATAGGGTTGTGTGTGTCAGTGTATAGCACAGTCCCCCCATATATCCCATTTATACTATAGGGCAGTTATAGGGTGTGTGTGTGTCAGTGTATAGGGCACAGTCCCCCCATATATCCCATTTATACTATAGGGCAGTTATAGGGTGTGTGTGTCAGTGTATAGGCACAGTCCCCATATATCCCATTTATACTATAGGGCAGTTATAGGGTGTGTGTGTGTCAGTGTGTAGGGCACAGTCCCCCCATATATCCCATTTATACTATAGGGCAGTTTATAGGGTGTGTGTGTCAGTGTATAGGGCACAGTCCCCCCATATATCCCATTTATACTATAGGGCCAGTTATAGGGTGGTGTGTGTGTCAGTGTATAGGGCACAGTCCCCCCATATATCCCATTTATACTATAGGGCAAGTTATAGGGTGTGTGTGTGTCAGTGTATAGGGCACAGTCCCCCCCATATATCCCATTTATACTATAGGGCAGTTATAGGGTGTGGTGTGTCAGTGTATAGGGCACAGTCCCCCCATATATCCCCATTTATACTATAGGGCAGTTATAGGGTGTGTGTGTGTTCAGTGTATAGGGCACAGTCCCCCCATATATCCCATTTATACTATAGGGGCAGTTATAGGGTGTGTGTGTCAGTGTATAGGGCACAGTCCCCCCATATATCCCATTTATACTATAGGGCAGTTATAGGGTGTGTGTGTCAGTGTATAGGGCACAGTCCCCCCATATATCCCATTTATACTATAGGGCAGTTATAGGGTGTGTGTGTGTCAGTGTATAGGGCACAGTCCCCCCATATATCCCATTTATACTATAGGGCAGTTATAGGGTGTGTGTGTGTGTCAGTGTATAGGGCACAGTCCCCCATATATCCCATTTATACTATAGGGCAGTTATAGGGTGTGTGTGTGTCAGTGTATAGGGCACAGTCCCCCCATATATCCCATTTATACTATAGGGCAGTTATAGGGTGTGTGTGTGTCAGTGTATAGGGCACAGTCCCCCCATATATCCCATTTATACTATAGGGCAGTTATAGGGTGTGTGTGTCAGTGTATAGGGCACAGTCCCCCCATATATCCCATTTATACTATAGGGCAGTTATAGGGTGTGTGTGTGTCAGTGTATAGGGCACAGTCCCCCCATATATCCCATTTATACTATAGGGCAGTTATAGGGTGTGTGTGTCAGTGTATAGGGCACAGTCCCCCCATATATCCCATTTATACTATAGGGCAGTTATAGGGTGTGTGTGTGTCAGTGTGTAGGGCACAGTCCCCCCCATATATCCCATTTATACTATAGGCAGTTATAGGGTGTGTGTGTGTCAGTGTATAGGGCACAGTCCCCCCATATATCCCATTTATACTATAGGGCAGTTATAGGGTGTGTGTGTCAGTGTATAGGGCACAGTCTCCCCATATATCCCATTTATACTATAGGGCAGTTATAGGGTGTGTGTGTCAGTGTATAGGGCACAGTCCCCCCATATATCCCATTTATACTATAGGGCAGTTATAGGGTGTGTGTGTGTCAGTGTATAGGGCACAGTCCCCCCATATATCCCATTTATACTATAGGGCAGTTATAGGGTGTGTGTGTGTCAGTGTATAGGGCACAGTCCCCCCATATATCCCATTTATACTATAGGGCAGTTATAGGGTGTGTGTGTCAGTGTATAGGGCACAGTCCCCCATATATCCCATTTATACTATAGGGCAGTTATAGGGTGTGTGTGTGTCAGTGTGTAGGGCACAGTCCCCCCATATATCCCATTTATACTATAGGGCAGTTATAGGGTGTGTGTGTCAGTGTATAGGGCACAGTCCCCCCATATATCCCATTTATACTATAGGGCAGTTATAGGGTGTGTGTGTGTCAGTGTATAGGGCACAGTCCCCCCATATATCCCATTTATACTATAGGGCAGTTATAGGGTGTGTGTGTGTCAGTGTATAGGGCACAGTCCCCCCCATATATCCCATTTATACTATAGGGCAGTTATAGGGTGTGTGTGTCAGTGTATAGGGCACAGTCCCCCCATATATCCCATTTATACTATAGGGCAGTTATAGGGTGTGTGTGTGTGTTAGTGTATAGGGCACAGTCCCCCCATATATCCCATTTATACTATAGGGCAGTTATAGGGTGTGTGTGTGTCAGTGTGTAGGGCACAGTCCCCCCCATATATCCCATTTATACTATAGGGCAGTTATAGGGTGTGGGTGTGTGTCAGTGTATAGGGCACAGTCCTCCCATATATCCCATTTATACTATAGGGCAGTTATAGGGTGTGTGTGTGTCAGTGTATAGGGCACAGTCCCCCCCATATATCCCATTTATACTATAGGGCAGTTATAGGGTGTGTGTGTCAGTGTATAGGGCACAGTCCCCCCCATATATCCCATTTATACTATAGGGCAGTTATAGGGTGTGGGTGTGTGTCAGTGTATAGGGCACAGTCCTCCCATATATCCCATTTATACTATAGGGCAGTTATAGGGTGTGGGTGTGTGTCAGTGTATAGGGCACAGTCCTCCCATATATCCCATTTATACTATAGGGCAGTTATAGGGTGTGTGTGTGTCAGTGTATAGGGCACAGTCCCCCCATATATCCCATTTATACTATAGGGCAGTTATAGGGTGTGTGTGTCAGTGTGTAGGGCACAGTCCCCCCCATATATCCCATTTATACTATAGGGCAGTTATAGGGTGTGTGTGTGTCAGTGTATAGGGCACAGTCCCCCCATATATCCCATTTATACTATAGGGCAGTTATAGGGTGTGGGTGTCAGTGTATAGGGCACAGTCCTCCCATATATCCCATTTATACTATAGGGCAGTTATAGGGTGTGGGTGTGTGTCAGTGTATAGGGCACAGTCCTCCCATATATCCCATTTATACTATAGGGCAGTTATAGGGTGTGTGTGTCAGTGTATAGGGCACAGTCTCCCCCATATATCCCATTTATACTATAGGGCAGTTATAGGGTGTGTGTGTGTCAGTGTATAGGGCACAGTCCCCCCATATATCCCATTTATACTATAGGGCAGTTATAGGGTGTGTGTGTGTCAGTGTATAGGGCACAGTCCCCCCATATATCCCATTTATACTATAGGGCAGTTATAGGGTGTGGGTGTGTGTCAGTGTATAGGGCACAGTCCTCCCATATATCCCATTTATACTATAGGGCAGTTATAGGGTGTGTGTGTCAGTGTATAGGGCACAGTCCCCCCATATATCCCATTTATACTATAGGGCAGTTATAGGGTGTGGGTGTGTGTCAGTGTATAGGGCACAGTCCTCCCATATATCCCATTTATACTATAGGGCAGTTATAGGGTGTGTGTGTCAGTGTATAGGGCACAGTCCTCCCATATATCCCATTTATACTATAGGGCAGTTATAGGGTGTGTGTGTCAGTGTATAGGGCACAGTCTCCCCCATATATCCCATTTATACTATAGGGCAGTTATAGGGTGTGTGTGTGTCAGTGTATAGGGCACAGTCCCCCCATATATCCCATTTATACTATAGGGCAGTTATAGGGTGTGTGTGTCAGTGTATAGGGCACAGTCCCCCCATATATCCCATTTATACTATAGGGCAGTTATAGGGTGTGTGTGTCAGTGTATAGGGCACAGTCCCCCCATATATCCCATTTATACTATAGGGCAGTTATAGGGTGTGTGTGTCAGTGTATAGGGCACAGTCCTCCCATATATCCCATTTATACTATAGGGCAGTTATAGGGTGTGTGTGTCAGTGTATAGGGCACAGCCCCCCCATATATCCCATTTATACTATAGGGCAGTTATAGGGTGTGTGTGTGTCAGTGTATAGGGCACAGTCCCCCCATATATCCCATTTATACTATAGGGCAGTTATAGGGTGTGTGTGTGTCAGTGTATAGGGCACAGTCCCCCCATATATCCCATTTATACTATAGGGCAGTTATAGGGTGTGTGTGTGTCAGTGTATAGGGCACAGTACCCCCATATATCCCATTTATACTATAGGGCAGTTATAGGGTGTGTGTGTGTGTCAGTGTATAGGGCACAGTCCCCCCATATATCCCATTTATACTATAGGGCAGTTATAGGGTGTGTGTGTGTCAGTGTATAGGGCACAGTCCCCCCATATATCCCATTTATACTATAGGGCAGTTATAGGGTGTGTGTGTGTCAGTGTATAGGGCACAGCCCCCCCATATATCCCATTTATACTATAGGGCAGTTATAGGGTGTGTGTGTGTCAGTGTATAGGGCACAGTCCCCCCCATATATCCCATTTATACTATAGGGCAGTTATAGGGTGTGGGTGTTAGTGTTTGGGGCTCAGTTCTGATGTTTCCTGGGTTCGGGACACAGACAGGAGACAGAGGAATCAGATAAGAATGTTACAGAGAAGCAGAAATCCTCCCACGATGATCCATTTATATTCCTCCTTCACTCACTGTTTCCTCCCTGGGTTTCTGTGAATTCTGCAGGTCTCACTAATTACATTTTAAAACGTGAAACAAATTAATTACTGTAACTGAAGCAAAGAGAAATGAAGGAATGGGGAAGATATTGTCATATTTATCTGGGTGATATAAAATGGAAGCCCCTCCCCCTGCAGGGTGACACAGTGACACAGACAGAGCTGTGAGTCTGCCCCTCCCCCTGCAGGGTGACACAGTGACACAGACAGAGCTGTGAGTCTGCCCCTCCCCCTGCAGGGTGACACAGTGACACAGACAGAGCTGTGAGTCTGCCCTTCCCCTGCAGGGTGACACAGTGACACAGACAGAGCTGTGAGGTCTGCCCCCTCCCCCCTGCAGGGTGACACAGTGACACAGACAGAGCTGTGAGTCTGCCCCTCCCCCTGCAGGGTGACACAGACAGAGCTGTGAGTCTGCCCCTCCCCCTGCAGGGTGACACAGTGACACAGACAGAGCTGTGAGTCTGCCCCTCCCCCTGCAGGGTGACACAGACAGAGCCGTGAGTCTGCCCCTCCCCCTGCAGGGTGACACAGTGACACAGACAGAGCTGTGAGTCTGCCCCTCCCCCTGCAGGGTGACACAGTGGACACAGACAGAGCTGTGAGTCTGCCCCTCCCCCTGCAGGGTGACACAGTGACACAGACAGAGCTGTGAGTCTGCCCCTCCCCCTGCAGGGTTGACACAGTGACACAGACAGAGCTGTGAGTCTGCCCCTCCCCCCTGCAGGGTGACACAGGACACAGACAGAGCTGTGAGTCTGCCCCTCCCCCTGCAGGGTGACACAGTGACACAGACAGAGCTGTGAGTCTGCCCCTCCCCCTGCAGGGGTGACACAGTGACACAGACAGAGCTGTGAGTCTGCCCCTCCCCCTGCAGGGTGGACACAGTGACACAGACAGAGCTGTGAGGTCTGCCCCTCCCCCTGCAGGGGGTGACACAGACAGAGCCGTGAGTCTGCCCCTCCCCCTGCAGGGGTGACACAGTGACACAGACAGAGCTGTGAGTCTGCCCCTCCCCCTGCAGGGACACAGTGACACAGACAGAGCTGTGAGTCTGCCCCTCCCCCTGCAGGGTGAACACAGTGGACACAGACAGAGCTGTGAGTCTGCCCCTCCCCCTGCAGGTGACACAGAGCCGTGAGTCTGCCCCCTCCCCTGCAGGGTGACACAGTGACACAGACGGAGCTGTGAGTCTGCCCCTCCCCCTGCAGGGTGACACAGTGACACAGACAGAGCTGTGAGTCTGCCCTCCCCCTGCAGGGTGACACAGTGACACAGACAGAGCTGTGAGTCTGCCCCTCCCCCTGCAGGGTGACACAGACAGAAGCCGTGAGTCTGCCCCCTCCCCTGCAGGGTGACACAGTGACACAGACAGAGCTGTGAGTCTGCCCCTCCCCCTGCAGGGTGACACAGTGACACAGACAGAGCTGTGAGTCTGCCCCTCCCCCTGCGGGTGACACAGTGACACAGACAGAGCCGTGTGTCTGCCCCTCCCCCTGCAGGGTGACACAGTGACACAGACAGAGCCGTGAGTCTGCCCCTCCCCCTGCAGGGTGACACAGTGACACAGACGAGCCGTGAGTCTGCCCCTCCCCTGCAGGGTGACACAGTGACACAGACAGAGCCGTGAGTCTGCCCCTCCCCCTGCAGGGTGACACAGTGACACAGACAGAGCCGTGAGTCTGCCCCTCCCCCTGCAGGGTGACACAGTGACACAGAAGCCGTGAGTCTGTCCCTCCCCTGCAGGGTGACACAGTGACACAGAGCCGTGAGTCTGCCCCTCCCCCTGCAGGGTGACACAGTGACACAGACAGAGCTGTGAGTCTGCCCCTCCCCCTGCAGGGTGACACAGTGACACAGACAGAGCTGTGAGTCTGCCCCTCCCCCTGCAGGGTGACACAGTGACACAGACAGAGCCGTGAGTCTGCCCCTCCCCCTGCAGGGTGACACAGTGACACAGAGCCGTGAGTCTGTCCCTCCCCCTGCAGGGTGACACAGTGACACAGAGCCGTGAGTCTGCCCCTCCCCCTGCAGGGTGACACAGTGACACAGACAGAGCTGTGAGTCTGCCCCTCCCCCTGCAGGGGGACACAGTGACACAGACAGAGCTGTGAGTCTGCCCCTCCCCCTGCAGGGTGACACAGTGACACCAGACAGAAGGAGCTGTGAGCCTGCCCCTCCCCCTGCAGGGTGACACAGTGACACAGACAGAGCCGTGAGTCTGCCCCTCCCCCTGCAGGGTGACACAGTGACACAGACAGAGCTGTGAGTCTGCCCCTCCCCCTGCAGGGTGACACAGTGACACAGACAGAGCTGTGAGTCTGCCCCTCTCCCTGCAGGGTGACACAGTGACACAGAGCCGTGAGTCTGCCCCTCCCCCTGCAGGGTGACACAGTGACACAGACAGAGCTGTGAGTCTGCCCTCCCCCTGCAGGGTGACACAGTGACACAGACGGAGCTGTGAGTCTGCCCCGCCCCCTGCAGGGTGACACAGACAGAGCTGTGAGTCTGCCCCGCCCCCTGCAGGGTGACACAGTGACACAGACGGAGCTGTGAGTCTGCCCCTCCCCTCTGCAGGGTGACACAGACAGAGCCGTGAGTCTGCCCCTCCCCCTGCAGGGTGACACAGTGACACAGACAGAGCTGTGAGTCTGCCCCTCCCCTGCAGGGTGACACAGTGACACAGACAGAGCTGTGAGTCTGCCCCTCCCCCTGCAGGGTGACACAGTGACACAGACAGAGCCGTGAGTCTGCCCCTCCCCCTGCAGGGTGACACAGTGACACAGACAGAGCCGTGAGTCTGCCCCTCCCCTGCAGGGTGACACAGTGACACAGACAGAGCCGTGAGTCTGCCCCTCCCCCTGCAGGGTGACACAGTGACACAGACGGAGCTGTGAGTCTGCCCCTCCCCCTGCAGGGTGACACAGTGACACAGACAGAGCTGTGAGTCTGCCCCTCCCCCTGCAGGGTGACACAGTGACACAGACAGAGCTGTGAGTCTGCCCCTCCCCCTGCAGGGTGACACAGACAGAGCGTGAGTCTGCCCCTCCCCCTGCCAGGTGACACAGTGACAACAGACAGAGCTGTGAGTCTGCCCCTCCCCTGCAGGGTTACACAGTGACACAGACAGAGCTGTGAGTCTGCCCCTCCCCCTGCAGGGTGACACAGTGACACAGACAGAGCTGTGAGTCTGCCCCTCCCCCTGCAGGGTGACACAGTGACACAGACAGAGCTGTGAGTCTGCCCCTCCCCCTGCAGGGTGACACAGTGACAACAGACAGAGCTGTGAGTCTGCCCCGCCCCCTGCAGGGTGACACAGTGACACAGACAGAGCTGTGAGTCTGCCCCGCCCCCTGCAGGGTGACACAGTGACAGACAGAGCTGTGAGTCTGCCCCGCCCCCTGCAGGGTGACACAGTGACACAGACAGAGCCGTGAGTCTGCCCCGCCCCCTGCAGGGTGACACAGACAGAGCTGTGAGTCTGCCCCTCCCCCTGCAGGGTGACACAGTGACACAGACAGAGCTCTTATGCCCCTCCCCCTGCAGGGTGACACAGTGACACAGACAGAGCTGTGAGTCTGCCCCGCCCCCTGCAGGGTGACACAGTGACACAGACGGAGCTGTGAGTCTGCCCCTCCCCCTGCAGGGTGACACAGTGACACAGACAGAGCTGTGAGTCTGCCCCTCCCCCTGCAGGGTGACACAGTGACACAGACAGAGCCGTGAGTCTGCCCCTCCCCCTGCAGGGTGACACAGTGACACAGACAGAGCTGTGAGTCTGCCCCTCCCCCTGCAGGGTGACACAGTGACACAGACAGAGCCGTGAGTCTGCCCCTCCCCCTGCAGGGTGACACAGTGACACAGACAGAGCTGTGAGTCTGCCCCTCCCCCTGCAGGGTGACACAGTGACACAGACAGAGCTGTGAGTCTGCCCCTCCCCCTGCAGGGTGACACAGTGACACAGACAGAGCCGTGAGTCTGCCCCTCCCCCTGCAGGGTGACACAGTGACACAGACAGAGCTGTGAGTCTGCCCCTCCCCCTGCAGGGGGAGATTTGTAAATGAAACTATTTGGTTACTAGGGCTTTATTACCATAGCAACCAAGCAGCAGGGCCAGAGAAAGAATAGAAAGTCCTCTAATAAGCAGATTCTGCGCTCAGCGACCCAAACACCCAGGCAGCCGTGCAGTTTCCAGTTGGAAAGATGGAGACGAGGTCAAATCAGTCAAAAACAGAATTTCCCCTTTATGTCTGAACAAAAAGTTTCCCTTTTTTTGTTTGAAAATAAATTGCAGTGTTGGCTGAGGGCCCTTGTGTGGAGAGGTGGAGCCCCTCGAGCAGATGCTCCCCGGCCGCTGAGTGTGTGACTGCAGCTCTCTGCGCCCAAGCACTTTGTCATGTCTATAGAGTGGTCCTTATTGGTTCCCAACTGCCCCGTCCCCGTTACTGCAAATGTTTGACCTCGGTCAGTAGGTCCGTTGGGTTGGGCTTTATCTGTGGTTCCTGCTGTAGGGAACAGAGGCCTTGTCTGGAAGGGAGAGCGGGTCAGTAGGTCCGTTGGGTTGGGCTTTATCTGTGGTTCCTGCTGTAGGGAGCAGAGGCCTTGTCTGGAAGGGAGAGCGGGTCAGTAGGTCCGTTGGGTTGGGCTTTATCTGTGGTTCCTGCTGTAGGGAGCAGAGGCCTTGTCTGGAAGGGAGAGCGGGTCAGTAGGTCCGTTGGGTTGGGCTTTATCTGTGGTTCCTGCTGTAGGGAGCAGAGGCCTTGTCTGGAAGGGAGAGCGGGTCAGTAGGTCCGTTGGGTTGGGCTTTATCTGTGGTTCCTGCTGTAGGGAGCAGAGGCCTTGTCTGGAAGGGAGAGCGGGTCAGTAGGTCCGTTGGGTTGGGCTTTATCTGTGGTTTCCTGCTGTGAGGAACAGAGGCCTTGTACTGGAAGGGAGAGCGGTCATGTATGTCCGTTGGGTTGGGCTTTATCTTGTGGTTCATGGTGTAGGGGAACAGAGGCCATTGTCTTGAAGGGAGAGCGGGTCAGTAGGGTCCGTTGGGTTTGGGGCTTTAACTGTGGTTCCTGCTCGTAGGGAACAGAGGCCTTGTCTGGAAGGGAGAGTGGGTCAGTAGGTCCGTTGGGTTGGGCTTTATCTGTGGTTCATGCTGTAGGGAACAGAGGCCTGTCTTGAAGGGAGAGCGGGGTCAGTAGGTCCGTTGGGTTGGCTTTATCTGTTGTTCCTGCTGTAGGGAACAGAGGCCTCGTCTGGAAGGGAGAGCGGGTCAGTAGGTCCGTTGGGTTGGGCTTTATCTGTGGTTCCTGCTGTAGGGAACAGAGGCCTTGTCTGGAAGGGAGAGCGGGTCAGTAGGTCCGTTGGGTTGGGCTTTATCTGTGGTTCCTGCTGTGGGGAGCAGAGGCCCCTTGTCTGGAAGGGAGAGCGGGTCAGTAGGTCCGTGGGTTGGGCTTTATCTGTGGTTCCTGCTGTAGGAACAGAGGCCTTGTCTGGAAGGGAGAGCAGGTCAGTAGGTCCGTTGGGTTGGGCTTTATCTGTGGTTCCTGCTGTAGGGAACAGAGGCCTTTTCTGGAAGGGAGAGCGGGTCAGTAGGTCCGTTGCTTTGGGCTTATCTGTGGTTCAATGCTGTAGGGAACAGAGGCCTTGTCTGGAAGGGAGAGCGGGTCAGTAGGTCCCGTTGGGGTTGGGCTTTATCTGTGGTTCCTGCTGTAGGGAGCAGAGGCCTCGTCTGGAAGGCGGAGAGCGGGTCAGTAGGTCCGTTGGGGTTGGGCTTTATCTGTGGTTTCTTCTGTAGGGAGCAGAGGCCTTGTCTGGAAGGGAGAGCGGGTCAGTAGGTCGTTAGGTTGGCTTTATCTGTTGTTCATGCTGTAGGGAACAGAGACGTGGCCTCGTCTGGAAAGGGAGAGCGGGTCATTAGGTCCGTTGGTTGGCTTTATTGTGGTTCCTCCTGTAGGGAACAGAGATGTGGCCTCGTCTGGAAGGGAGAGCGGGTCAGTAGGTCTGTTGGGTTGGGCTTTATCTGTGGTTCCTGCTGTAGGGAACAGAGGCCTCGTCTGGAAGGGAGAGCGGGTCAGTAGGTCCGTTGGGTTGGGCTTTATCTGTGGTTCCTGCTGTAGGGAACAGAGGCCTCGTCTGGAAGGGAGAGCGGGTCACTAGGTCGTTGGGTTTGGCTTTATTTGTGGTTCCTGCTGTAGGGAACAGAGGCCTCGGAAGGGAGAGCGGGTCAGTAGGTCCGTTGGGTTGGGCTTTATCTGTGGTTCCTGCTGTAGGGGAACAGAGACATGGCCTTCTGGAAGGGAGAGCGGGTCAGTAGGTCCGTTGGGTTGGGCTTTATCTTTGGTTCCTGCTGTAGGGAAACAAGAAGCGTGCCTTGTCTGGAAGGGATAGCGGGTCAGTAGGTCCGTTGGGTTGGGCTTTATCTGTGGTTCCTGCTGTAGGGAACAAGAAGACGCAACCTTGTCTGGAAGGGAGAGCGGGTCAGTAGGTCCGTTGGGTTGGGCTTTATCTGTGGTTCCTGCTGTAGGGAACAGAGACGTGGCCTCATCTGGAAGGGAGAGCGGGTCAGTAGGTCCGTTGGGTTGGGCTTTATCTGTGGTTCCTGCTGTAGGGAACAGAGACGTGGCCTTGTCTGGAAGGGAGAGCGGGTCAGTAGGTCCGTTGGGTTGGGCTTTATCTGTTGTTCCTGCTGTAGGGAACAGAGGCCTTTTCTGGAAGGGAGAGCAGGTCAGTAGGTCCGTTGGGTTGGGCTTTATCTGTGGTTCCTGCTGTAGGGAACAGAGGCCTTGTGTGGAAGGGAGAGCGGGTCAGTAGGTCCGTTGGGTTGGGCTTTATCTGTGGTTCCTGCTGTAGGGAACAGCGACATGACCTTGTCTCGAAGGGAGAGTGGGTCAGTAGGTCCGTTGAGTTTGGCTTTATCTGTGGTTCCTGCTGTAGGGAACAGAGGCCTCGTCTGGAAGGGAGAGCGGGTCAGTAGGTCGTTTGGGTTCGGCTTTATCTGTGGTTCCTGCTGTAGGGAACATAGGCCTGTCTGGAATCGGAGAGCGCGGTCAGTAGGTCCGTTGGGTTGGGCTTTATCTGTTGTTCCTGCTGTAGGGAACAGAGGCCTCGTCTGGAAGGAAGAGCGCGGGTCAGTAGGTCCGTTGCTTTGGGCTTTATCTGTGGTTCATGCTGTAGGGAACAGAGGCCTTGTCTGGAAGGGAGAGCGGGTCAGTAGGTCCGTTGGGTTGGGCTTTATCTGTGGTTCCTGCTGTAGGGAGCAGAGGCCTCGTCTGGAAGGGAGAGCGGGTCAGTAGGTCCGTTGGGTTGGGCTTTATCTGTGGTTCCTGCTGTAGGGAGCAGAGGCCTTGTCTGGAAGGGAGAGCGGGTTAGTTGGTCCGTTGGGTTGGGCTTTATCTGTGGTTCCTGCTGTAGGGAACAGAGACGTGGCCTCGTCTGGAAGGGAGAGCGGGTCAGTAGGTCCGTTGGGTTGGGCTTTATCTGTGGTTCCTGCTGTAGGGAAGAGAGGCCTTGTCTGGAAGGGAGAGCGGGTCAGTAGGTCCGTTGGGTTGGGCTTTATCTGTGGTTCCTGCTGTAGGGAACAGAGACATGGCCTTGTCTGGAAGGGAGAGCGGGTCAGTACGTCCGTTGGGTTGGGCTTTATCTGTGGTTCCTGCTGTAGGGAACAGAGGCCTCATCTGGAAGGGAGAGCGGGTCAGTAGGATCCTGTACGAAAAAGACCACCTGGAAGTCTTTGTAGCTTTACTTTGGGCCACAGGGGCCACAGTAGGACCCAGAAGTGCCGCTCGGTGGGTTTTTGGCCAAGTCAGCGTTGGTTTGTGCTCTACAAAAGCTTATTAGCTACATGTTCAAACATTGAGGAAATGATGGGGCTCATGTAACTGGTTAGGGATCCCCCCATTCCCACATGGACCCCAGAAAAGCCTGAGGACTCGTCCCCCTTTGGTTCCAGTAGGCGGGATGAAAGGGTTCCCACTTCTTATGTTTTCCCTCTATGCCCATATTATGCCCCTTTTTATGTTTTCCCTCTGTGCCCATATTATGCCCCTTTTTATGTTTTCCCTCTGTGCCCATATTATGCCCCTTTTTATGTTTTCCCTCTGTGCCCATATTATGCCCCTTTTTATGCTTTCCCTCTGTGCCCATATTATGCCCCTTTTCATGTTTCCCTTTGTGCCCATATTGTGCCCCTTTTTATGTTTTCCCTCTGTGCCCATATTATGCCCCTTTCTATGTTTTCCCTTTGTGCCCATATTATGCCCCTTTTTATGTTTTCCCTTTGTGCCCATATTGTGCCTCTTTTTATGTTTTCCCTCTGTGCCCATATTATGCCCCTTTTTATGTTTTCCCTCTGTGCCCATATTATGCCCCTTTTTATGCTTTCCCTCTGTGCCCATATTATGCCCCTTTTTTATGCTTTCCTCCTGTGCCCATATTATGCCCCTTTTCATGTTTCCCTTTGTGCCAATATTTTGCCCTTTTTATGCTTTCCCTCTGTGCCCATATTATGCCCCTTTTTATGCTTTCCCTCTGTGCCCATATTATGCCCCTTTTTATGTTTTCCCTCTGCCCATATTGTGCCCCTTTTATATGCTTTCCCTCTGTGCCCATAGTATGCCCTTTTTATGTTTTCCCTCTGTGCCATATTGTGCCCCTTTTTATGCTTTCCCTCTGTGCCCATATTATGCCCCTTTTATGCTTTCCCTCTGTGCCCATATTATGGCCCCTTTTTATGTTTCCCTCTGTGCCCATATTGTGCCCCTTTTTATGTTCCCTCTGTGCCTATAGTATGCCCCTTTTTATGTTTTCCCTCTGTGCCCATATTATGCCCCTTTTTATGTTTTCCCTCTGTGCCCATATTGTGCCCCTTTTTATGCTTTCCCTCTGTGCCCATAGTATGCCCCTTTTTATGTTTTCCCTCTGTGCCCATATTATGCCCCTTTTTTATGCTTTCCATCTGTGCCCATATTATGCCCCCTTATGTTTTCCCTCTGTGCCCATAGTATGCCCCTTTTTATGTTTTCCCTCTGTGCCCATATTATGCCCCTTTTTATGCTTTCCCTCTGTGCCCATATTATGCCCCTTTTTATGTTTTCCCTCTGTGCCCATATTATGCCCCTTTTTATTCTTTCCCTCTGTGCCCATATTATGCCCCTTTTTTATGCTTTCCATCTGTGCCCATATTATGCCCCTTTTTTATGCTTTCCCTCTGTGCCCATATTATGCCCCTCTTATGCTTTCCTCGTGTGCCCATATTATGCCCTCCTTATTGCTTTCCCTCTGTGCCCATATTATGCCCCTTTTCATGTTTTCCCTTTGTGCCCATATTTTGCCCTTTTTATGCTTTCCCTCTGTGCCCATATTGTGCCATTTTATGCTTTCCCTTTGTGCCAGTATTATTCCCCTTTTTATGCTTTCCCTCTGTGCCCATATTATGCCCCTTTTTTATGCTTTCCCTCTGTGCCCATATTGTGCCATTTTATGCTTTCCCTTTGTGCCAGTATTATTCCCCTTTTTATGCTTTCCCTCTGTGCCCATATTATGCCCCTTTTTTATGCTTTCCCTCTGTGCCCATATTATGCACCTCCTTATGCTTTCCCTCTGTGCCCATATTTAGCCCTTTTTATGCTTTCCCTCTGTGCCCATATTTTGCCCTTTTTATGTTTTCCCTCTGTGCCCATATTATGCCCCTTTTTATGTTTTTCCTTTTTGCCCATATTATGTAATTTTATGTTTTCCCTATGTGCCCATATTATGCCTTGTTTATCCTTTTCCTTTGTGCCCATATTATGCCCTGTTTAATGCTTTCCCTCTGTGCCCATATTATGCCCTGTTTAATGCTTTCCCTCTGTGCCCATATTATGCCCTTTTAATGCTTTCCCTATGTGCCCATATTATGCCCCTTTTTATCCTTTTCCTTTGTGCCTATATTATGCCCTGTTTAATGCTTTCCCTCTGTGCCCATATTATGCCCTGTTTAATGCTTTCCCTCTGTGCCCATATTATGCCCCTTTTTTATTCTTTCCCTCTGTGCCCATATTATGCCCCTTTTCATGTTTCCCTCTGTGCCCATATTTTGCCCTTTTTATGTTTTCCCTCTGTGCCCATATTATGCCCCTTTTTATGTTTTCCCTCTGTGCCCATATTATGCCCTTTTAATGCTTTCCCTCTGTGCCCATATTATGCCCCTTTTTTATTCTTTCCCTCTGTGCCCATATTATGCCCCTCCTTATGCTTTCCATCTGTGCCCATATTATGCCCCTCCTTATGCTTTCCCTCTGTGCCCATATTATGCCCCTCCTTATGCTTTCCCTCTGTGCCCATAATTTGCCCCTTTTTTATGCTTTCCCTCTGTGCCCATATTATGCCCCTCCTTATGCTTTCCCTCTGTGCCCATATTATGCCCCTCCTTATGCTTTCCCTCTGTGCCCATATTATGCCCCTTTTTTATTCTTTCCCTCTGTGCCCATATTATGCCCCTCCTTATGCTTTCCCTCTGTGCCCATATTATGCCCCTCCTTATGCTTTCCCTCTGTGCCCATATTATGCCCCTCCTTATGCTTTCCCTCTGTGCCCATATTATGCCCCTTTTTATGTTTTCCCTCTGTGCCCATATTATGCCCCTTTTAATGCTTTCCCTCTGTGCCCATATTATGCCCCTTTTTTATTCTTTCCCTCTGTGCCATATTATGCCCCTCCTTATGCTTTCCATCTGTGCCCATATTTATGCCCCTCCTTATGCTTTCCCTCTGTGCCCATATTATGCCCCTCCTTATGCTTTCCCTCTGTGCCCATAATTTGCCCCTTTTTATGCTTTCCCTCTGTGCCCATATTATGCCCCTCCTTATGTTTTCCCTCTGTGCCCATATTATGCCCCTTTTTTATTCTTTCCCTCTGTGCCCATATTATGCCCCTTTTCATGTTTCCCTCTGTGCCCATATTTTGCCCTTTTTATGTTTTCCCTCTGTGCCCATATTATGCCCCTTTTTATGTTTTCCCTCTGTGCCCATATTATGCCCCTTTTAATGCTTTCCCTCTGTGCCCATATTATGCCCCTTTTTTATTCTTTCCCTCTGTGCCCATATTATGCCCCTCCTTATGCTTTCCATCTGTGCCCATATTATGCCCCTCCTTATGCTTTCCCTCTGTGCCCATATTATGCCCCTCCTTATGCTTTCCCTCTGTGCCCATAATTTGCCCCTTTTTTTATGCTTTCCCTCTGTGCCCATATTATGCCCCTCCTTATGCTTTCCCTCTGTGCCCATATTATGCCCCTCCTTATGCTTTCCCTCTGTGCCCATAATTTTCCCCTTTTTTATGCTTTCCCTCCCTTATTGTGCCACTTTTTATACTTTGCCCTAATAGACGGGCTCTTTAGTTGTCGGTGCCCTAGGGATGGGGATTTTCTCTGAGTTCTACTGCAACTCTCCCTCAGAATAAGGCAAATCATCTAATGGAGCTCATTCTCTAGAGAGAACCCAGTGCCCCAAGAGCTAACGTTCTGCTCAGGCTCTAAGCTCCACCCACAGCTCTATAGGTTCTATACGTTCCTCTAATTGAATTGTATCTGGCTCTATGGGAAGATCTGGGATTGGATCAGGGATAAGTTCCTCTCATTGAATTGTATCTGGCTCTATGGGAAGATCTGGGATTGGATCAGGGGATAAGTTCCTCTCATTGAATGTATCTGGCTCTATGGGAAGATCTGGGATTGGATCAGGGATAAATTTCCTCTCATTGAATTGTATCTGGCTCTATGGAAGATCTGGGATTGGATCAGGGGATAAGTTCCTCTCATTGAATTGTATCTGGCTCTATGGGAAGATCTGGGATTGGATCAGGGATAAGTTCCTCTCATTGAATTGTATCTGGCTCTATGGGAAGATCTGGGATGGATCAGGGATAAGTTCTTCTCATTGAATTGTATCTGGCTCTATGGGAAGATCTGGGACTGGATCAGGGATAAGTAGTTCTCATTGAATTGTATCTGGCTCTATGGGAAGATCTGGGATTGGATCAGGGGATACGTTCCTCTCATTGAATTGTATCTGGCTCTATGGGAAGATCTGGGATTGGATCAGGGATAAGTTCCTCTCATTGAATTGTATCTGGCTCTATGGGAAGATCTGGGATTGGATCAGGGATAAGTTTCTCTCATTGAATTGTATCTGGCTCCATGGGAAGATCTGGGATTGGATCAGGGGTAAGTTCCTCTCATTGAATTGTATCTGGCTCTATGGGAAGATCTGGGATTGGATCAGGGATAAATTCCTCTCATTGAATTGTATCTGGCTCTATGGGAAGATCTGGGATTGGATCAGGGGATAAGTTCCTCTCATTGAATTGTATCTGGCTCTATGGGAAGATCTGGGATTGGATCAGGGATAAGTTCCTCTCATTGAATTGTATCTGGCTCTATGGGAAGATCTGGGATTGGATCAGGGATAAGTTCTTCTCATTGAATTGTATCTGGCTCTATGGGAAGATCTGGGACTGGATCAGGGGATAAGTTCCTCTCATTGAATTGTATCTGGCTCTATGGGAAGATCTGGGATTGGATCAGGGGATACGTTCCTCTCATTGAATTGTATCTGGCTCTATGGGAAGATCTGGGATTGGATCAGGGATAAGTTCCTCTCATTGAATTGTATCTGGCTCTATGGGAAGATCTGGGATTGGATCAGGGATAAGTTCCTCTCATTGAATTGTATCTGGCTCCATGGGAAGATCTGGGATTGGATCAGGGATAAGTTCCTCTCATTGAATTGTATCTGGCTCTATGGGAAGATCTGGGATTGGATCAGGGATAAGTTCCTCTCATTGAATTATATCTGGCTCTATGGGAAGATCTGGGATTGGATCAGGGGATAAGTTCCTCTCATTGAATTGTATCTGGCTCTATGGGAAGATCTGGGATTGGATCAGGGGATACGTTCCTCTCATTGAATTGTATCTGGCTCTATGGGAAGATCTGGGATTGGATCAGGGATAAGTTCCTCTCATTGAATTGTATCTGGCTCTATGGGAAGATCTGGGATTGGATCAGGGATAAGTTCTTCTCATTGAATTGTATCTGGCTCTATGGGAAGATCTGGGATTGGATCAGGGGATAAGTTCCTCTCATTGAATTGTATCTGGCTCTATGGGAAGATCTGGGATTGGATCAGGGGAATAAGTTCTTCTCATTGAATTGTATCTGGCTCTATGGGAAGATCTGGGATTGGATCAGGGGATAAGTTCCTCTCATTGAATTGTATCTGGCTCTATGGGAAGATCTGGGATTGGATCAGGGGATACGTTCTCTCATTGAATTGTATCTGGCTCTATGGGAAGATCTGGGATTGGATCAGGGATAAGTTTCTTCTATTGAATTGTATCTGGCTCTATGGGAAGATCTGGGATTGGATCAGGGGATACGTTCCTCTCATTGAATTGTATCTGGCTCTATGGGAAGATCTGGGATTGGATCAGGGATAAGTTCCTCTCATTGAATTGTATCTGGCTCTATGGGAAGATCTGGGATTGGATCAAGGATAAGTTCCTCTCATTGAATTGTATCTGGCTCTATGGGAAGATCTGGGATTGGATCAGGGATAAGTTCCTCTCATTGAATTGTATCTGGCTCTATGGGAAGATCTGGGATTGGATCAGGGATAAGTTCCTCTCATTGAATTATATCTGGCTCTATGGGAAGATCTGGGATTGGATCAGGGGATAAGTTCCTCTCATTGAATTGTATCTGGCTCTATGGAAGATCTGGGATTGGATCAGGGGATACGTTCCTCTCATTGAATTGTATCTGGCTCTATGGGAAGATCTGGGATTGGATCAGGGATAAGTTCCTCTCATTGAATTGTATCTGGCTCTATGGAAAGATCTGGGATTGGATCAGGATAAGTTCCTCTCATTGAATTGTATCTGGCTCTATGGGAAGATTCTGGGATTGGATCAGGGATAAGTTCCTCTCATTGAATTGTATCTGGCTCTATGGGAAGATCTGGGATTGGATCAGGGGATAAATTCCTCTCATGAATTGTATCTGGCTCTATGGGAAGATCTGGGATTGGATCAGGGATAAGTTCCTCTCATGGGAATTGTATCTGGCTCTATGGGAAGATCTGGGATTGGATCAGGGGATAAGTTCCTCTCATTGAATTGTATCTGGCTCTATGGAAGATCTGGGATTGGATCAGGGGATAAGTTCCTCTCATTGAATTGTATCTGGCTCTATGGGAAGATCTGGGATTGGATCAGGGGATAAGTTCCTCTCATTGAATTGTATCTGGCTCTATGGAAGATCTGGATTGGATCAGGGGATAAGTTCCTCTCATTGAATTGTATCTGGCTCTATGGAAGATCTGGGATTGGATCAGGGATAAGTTCCTCTCATTGAATTGTATCTGGCTCTATGGGAAGATCTGGGATTGGATCAGGGATAAGTTCCTCTCATTGAATTGTATCTGGCTCTATGGGAAGATCTGGGATTGGATCAGGGATAAGTTCCTCTCATTGAATTGTATCTGGCTCTATTGGAAGATCTGGGATTGGATCAGGGATAAGTTCCTCTCATTGAATTGTATCTGGCTCTATGGGAAGATCTGGGATTGGATCAGGGGATAAGTTCCTCTCATTGAATTGTATCTGGCTCTATGGGAAGATCTGGGATTGGATCAGGGATAAGTTCCTCTCATTGAATTGTATCTGGCTCTGGGAAGATCTGGGATTGGATCAGGGATACGTTCCTCTCATTGAATTGTATCTGGCTCTATGGGAAGATCTGGGATTGGATCAGGGATACGTTTCTCTCATTGAATTGTATACTGGCTCTATGGGAAGATCTGGGATTGGATCAGGGATAAGTTCCTCTCATTGAATTGTATCTGGCTCTATGGGAAGATCTGGGATTGGATCAGGGATAAGTTCCTCTCATTGAATTGTATCTGGCTCTATGGGAAGATCTGGGATTGGATCAGGGATAAGTTCCTCTCATTGAATTGTATCTGGCTCTATGGGAAGATCTGGGATTGGATCAGGGGATAAGTTCCTCTCATTGAATTGTATCTGGCTCTATGGGAAGATCTGGGATTGGATCAGGGATAAGTTCCTCTCATTGAATTGTATCTGGCTCTATGGGAAGATCTGGGATTGGATCAGGGATACGTTTCTCTCATTGAATTGTATCTGGCTCTATGGGAAGATCTGGGTTGGATCAGGGATAACGTTTCTCTCATTGAATTGTATCTGGCTCTATGGGAAGATCTGGGATTGGATCAGGGAATAAGTTCCTCTCATTGAATTGTATCTGGCTCTATGGAAGATCTGGGATTGGATCAGGGGATACGTTCTTCTCATTGAATTGTATCTGGCTCTATGGGAAGATCTGGGATTGGATCAGGGGATACGTTCTTCTCATTGAATTGTATCTGGCTCTATGGGAAGATCTGGGATTGGATCAGGGGATACGTTCTTCTCATTGAATTGTATCTGGCTCTATGGGAAGATCTGGGATTGGATCAGGGATACGTTCCTCTCATTGAATTGTATCTGGCTCTATGGGAAGATCTGGGATTGGATCAGGGGAGAAACCTTGCAGCACTGACACAGATAGAGACACTGGCAGAATAAAGAATTTTAAAAAATTGATATTGAGTCTCTTTGCCCTCGGCCTATACAGTAAGTACAGTAATTACGTGCAGGCTGGAAGGAAAGGGAGCTAGACTGCCCTCAAGCTAAGCTTTGGGGGGGGGGGGGGCTGTGTGGAGATCATGATTGATACTGTGCTACTTGGTGCCCCATTGGCTATGGTATAGTTCAGCTCTCACTCGTTAAAAGCTGGTTCCAGTTCCCAGGCCCAGATTAGTTCAGGCACTGGTATTTCCCCCAGATTCCCTCAGCAGGACCAGCTTGCATGATGGTAGCCCTAGATGTGAGTTGAGGTTCTACACAAATTCTCTGGAGTAAATAAAGTCATTAGCTGACCAGTTACTGGTCCTTCATTAGCTGACAGTTACTGCTCCTTCATTAGCTGACCAGTTACTGGTCCTTCATTAGCTGACCAGTTACTGCTCCTTCATTAGCTGACCGGTTACTGGTCCTTCAATAGCTGACCGGTTACTGGTCCTTCATTAGCTGACCGGTTACTGCTCCTTCATTAGCTGACCGGTTACTGCTCCTTCATTAGCTGACCGGTTACTGCTCCTTCATTAGCTGACAGTTACTGCTCCTTCATTAGCTGACCAGTTACTGCTCCTTCATTAGCTGACCTGTTACTGCTCCTTCATTAGCTGACCGGTTACTGGTCCTTCATTAGCTGACCGGTTACTGCTCCTTCATTAGCTGACCAGTTACTGCTCCTTCATTAGCTGACAGTTACTGCTCCTTCATTAGCTGACCGGTTACTGGTCCTTCATTAGCTGACCGGTTACTGCTCCTTCATTAGCTGACCAGTTACTGCTCCTTCATTAGCTGACCAGTTACTGCTCCTTCATTAGCTGACCAGTTACCGGTCCTTCATTAGCTGACCAGTTACTGGTCCTTCATTAGCTGACAGTACTTGCTCCTTCAGTAGGACCAAGTTTACGGCCTATCATTATAGCTGACCAGTTTACCGCGGTCCTTCATTTAAAAGTAACTGAACCCAGTTATTGAAGAATATCAGTAAGGCTGACAGTTACTGCTCTTCTCATTAGCTGACCACGTTAGATGCTCATTCCTTAGCCGACAGTTACGTCCATTCATTAGCCTGCAACAAGTAGGTCCCTCCAAATTAGCCTGACTTCAAGTTAACATCGCCTCAACTTCATTAGCTGACCACAGATTAACTGGTACCTTCATTAAGACACTGACCAGTTACCGGTCCTTCATAACTGACCATTACTGGTCCTTCATTAGCACGACCACAAGTTACGGTCCTTCATTAGGTGACCAGTTACTTGTCCTTCATTAGCTGACATACCATGCTCTTCATTAGACTGTACCGTTTCGGTCCTCATTAGCTGACCAGTTACTCTCCTTCAATCTAGCGACAGTTCCTGGTCCTTCATTAGTCTAGACCAAGTAACCGGGTCCACATTCATTGAGAGAACTGACCACGTCACCTCGTCTTTCATATGAGCCATCCTGACCAGTCTACCCGGTTCCATTCATGTAGCACTGCACCTGCAGTTACTGCTCGCGTTAATTACGCTGCCCAGTCTACTTGCTCACCTTCATTAGACAACTGACAAGTTAAACTCGCTCTTCACCACCTTCTCATTAGCCACCAATTTGTTACTCAAGCTCCATATCCCATTCCCGCTGACTCAGTACTGCTCACCTTCTTAGCTGACCAACGTTCCACTGCTCCATTCATTAGAACACCCTGACCAGTTATGCTCCGTTCACATAGCACCTGACCAAGTTACTGCTCCTTCATCTAGGCCTGAACCACGTTACCTGCCTCCGATAGCTGACCCATCACTGCTCTATCATTAAGACCAACTGACCCAGCTCTCACGTGCATCCCCTTCATTACGCGCACTAGCGTTACCCGCTCGCTTCAACATTAGTCCAGTACCCGGTCCATTCGATTAGCTGACCAGTTCGTGCACATTCATTTACGCTTCCGACCAAGTTATCGCTCCGATTCATAGTCCTCCGACCTAGTTACTAGGGG